>NC_044014.1:1500000-1797500 GCF_900496995.4 Aquila chrysaetos chrysaetos
ACTGCAGAGAGAAATTGCAGACCGTGCTTTTCAGTCACTTTTGAACTGTGCTATTTGCTGTAATCTTGAGCACAACCATATTAAAGGCCACCAAACTTACATGTGCACACACATGCCCCAAGAAAACCTCTCAGTGTGAACACATTGAACACAGTGACACTGTTTAGAAAACAAATGCCGTTTCAATGTTTAGATGAATTCTGATTTTAAGGGAACTTTTGCTCTGACTGAAATTATAAGTAAATTGCCTGCCTTCTGTTGTTTATATGAGAATTTTATAGCAATTTAACCGAACTGACCACTATGAGTTATACTGCACATCTGTTTATATCATAACTCCTTGCCTTTAACCAACATGCATCTTTTTCATCCTGCATCTCTGTCCAAAAGAAAATTAAAACTATAACCATCAGGACTGGTGTCTTATGAGTCCTAGAGGGTTTTCACATTTTCTCCTCTCTCTCTTTCAATCATTCCCCTCTGTGTAACTGCAGAAACTGAAAGAATAAGGTATAGCAAGTTGGACCATAATCTCTTCTGACGTTCTTCTAGAGATCATGAGTATTATAAAGCAGAATTCTTATTTCTTTTTAAATAGCAACATGTATGTATTAGTTTAACTGACATTTCCTTTCCTGAATGCAGAAATTTAGGTCAAAGTACCCCATGGTGGCACCCACTGGGCAGAACACTAGATCCTACGCTAAGAGGATATGCTAGAGCACTTCAGGTTTCCGTTTTGGATGTAATAAAGGCAAAGCAAGAGACTCTAATGGACAAAATAGCGCTGCGCAATTGCTATCGCTGAAATACAGCTGAGCTGCACTGGCTGGGGAATGTAGTCTTTTCCTTAGCTCACTTCAGAAGGATGAGATGCCTTGCATCTCTTTTCATACCTTAGGAAAAATAATCTTCTGACTTGTATATTCTGGTGATCGTTGTGGAATAGTGGGCCAGAGGCTAGTGGCCAGTTTGTAAATTAACACAGCTGGGGAACACATCTGCATCTGTCTTGTCTCCTGGCTGTTTTGATTTAAGTTCTTCTATTGTTCCATTTTTTCCTCTTACTTTCTCCATCTTATAGAGGACTTGCAATTTTTTTACTCACAGCACTAATGGTTTTGTCACAAAATTATGCGGCCAGAAAATATATCCCAGATAAAGGTTTTTTTCTTGAATACAAAACCCAAATCTAATCTTTTGGGATGCTGTTTAGGTTCCCTCACTATGCTACTTAGGAAAGACCATATATGATCTATGTGAACACATCAGCAAAATGGAAACCTGGAACAAAGATTTAAGACTTTTTGCTAAGCAGCTCTCTCCTAGGTATATAGATGTAAGGATTAGCCAGTAAAAAATCCATAAACTTATTTTAAAATTTTAATTTTTTTCCTTTAATCTAGTAGGAGAGAGAAGCTCTTTGTCCCACACCCATGCCTGCAGGCACCCTTCAGTCCCAGGGAAACTTCCCAGGACCCTTCTCCTCTGACCCAGTGCTTAAATACCAACACCACCAACAAGGGTCTGGGATTTTCACTGTTAGAAAGAGAGTGCTCAGCATTAAAAAAATGACTGAAGAGTAAGAGCAGGAGTGATATCCCAGATCTAGGGGAAAGAAAAAGAAAACCATCTGAAGATCTGTTCTCATAAATCTCCATAATCAAAAGATTTCTTTTGCACTGAGGATTTTTCAAGGTGACGAGCATGACTTACTAGTGGTTCTGAACAGCCATGGAAAATCAGGACAGGGGCCCAAAAGGCAACGAGGGGTCTAGCACCAACTGAAACCTTGGATTCCCATACAATAATTGCATTCCCAAAGACAAGTAAAGACTGCCCTTAGCTCCCTATGAGTTCTAGGAATAAAATTTGGAAATGAAGTACGCATTTGTAAATTCCAAATCAGAAACCCCTTTTGCAAATTTAGCCCTCGTGACAGTACAAAAGCAGGAGCATCCCCAGCTCACCTTGAACGGGAGCCACACTCTCCGCACACACAGAGGAGGCATGGCTGCTGAACACCACGCTGGGCTGCTTTGCATTTATAAAAAGCATATCCTCATAACACGTGAACCAAAAAAATTGTGAACAAGTTGTTACCTACTTTTTACTGCAAGCTGTAGCCACATGCCAAACTCCATCTACTCATAATGCCATCATGATAAAAGAGAAGATTAAGCACAGTTTCATTGCAGTCAGGGTTTTGCCCCTCAGTTCTCAGATTAAATAAAATTTCTGTCTCTAAAGACACACTATTTAAATGAATAGAAGCAATTAGGAAGAAACAGGATAATCTCTGTTAATGAGGCTATCTGGTTAAGGCGTTATACAGCCAATAAATCTCATCTACTTTTTGTTTTTACATTTTGGTCAACAGTGAAAAAGTTAAGAAAGGTAACGCTGAGTTATCTCAGTGAGTTTCTGACCTAAGTCCCTTAGTAAAATGAAAGAGACTTTTGTACTTTTATTTTTTAATTAAGCATGAATGCAAACTCTATTGGTGCCTAAGCCAGCTATCAATTTAAGTTTTGCTCCCGTTTTGAATATTATCTTTCGTAGATCCAAGGGAAAAACACCTGCTTGCCAAGCCGGGAGCCCGAGGGAGGCTGGCTGTGGGGAGCGAGTTCTGCAGAGCTCAGCACCACTCCTCATGGTCTCTAGATCCCTCCCATGAGGAGCTCGAGCGATTAATGGCCATCACAGAGCTGGGCTAACACTGTCCCCTCTGGGGAAATTTCCCTCTCCTACCAAAATCCTAGGGAATTATAGCTTTACCATTTTGACTTGCTTCAAATCTGTTTTCTATACCTTATTAGCAGTAGCATGTTTTTCTGAACTTCAGGGAACCTTCAAAATTTTAATGATTATTTCTGATATTAAGAACCAACCTTTTGAGCTCTCATTTTTTGTTCCAGGAGATCTGGTCTCTCCCATTTCGCTTTCATTTCCACAGGCAGATGGAGAACAATTAATACTGCTACAACAGTGACAGTATTTCACTTTCTTCTGTCTTTTCTTCTCCATAATTAATTTACCCAATGCAGCCTGCCACTTCATAATTAAGCAATTAGGTAAAAAGGCTTGCCTGTTAATTTAAATACATCAGGATATTTGATGCATATTCTCCTTTTTAGTTAGTGCTTCATGGACTATCATATCTATACAAGAATCCTTTCCAGTCTCTATACAAAGGTTTCGCTTGGGTTTTATGATGCCTGGAGGTGACTGAGTTTTGCTCTCAGGCTTTCCATAGATAATTTCCCCTTTCCCATAAAGGAGTCTCTTATGCAGCAGGATGCAGCACTGATCAAACCACCTATATCCAAATCTCCTTATTTCATAGGAGCAGAACAATTAATAAATGCATTCCTGATTGCAAACTACTCCTGCCTGGAATGACCCGGTTCTCTGAGACATTCAGACAGCCGTACATCTATTTCAGTGTTTGCACAACTCGCCCACAGCCTGTACCCAGTCAGCGCGCGGCTCCCCTGCGACCATCTCCCACCTTCACTGGTTCTGGATAACAAAACCTCACCGTGAACAAACATTCAATAGATCACAGCAAAAATCTTCCTAATTTCAGCCTTCAGTGGTATGTTTCTACTCCAAACCAAAAGCATTTTGGGTCCCTTCAGTATATTCACCCTGCTTAATGAATAACTGCATATTCTTATTACCCAGCTAAATATTTAATCCTTTTCAAATCTCCTTAAATCCTTAAACTCAGTAACGTTGGTATCGGTGACCTGCATGGGCTAACTATGGCTTATACAAGAAATGAAGGGGTGTATTAATTGTCTGGAATTAGACTAGTTGGTCTTCATTTTTCTATTCAGCAGGAACAGCCAGAGGGGCTTCACTACCCACTCTCTACCTTCTTTGGAAGAAAAAAAACCTCAAAAGTTGGATTTTTTTTTTTTCTTTTAGTAGTTCAATCCAGACTGGGTTTGGGGAGGACCCAGAGTCAGAAGCTATTTCGATTCACCCAACCCTAGTGCTACCCGTGTTTGTAACACAAACCCTTGCAAACAGCATCTGTGCAACGCACGTCCCCCCCCGCAAGCTGTGCCCATGCTCGTGCGCTTTGCCAGGCGGAGGCAGAAGGGATGAAGCCAGGCTGCAGGGATGTGCAAAAGAAGTAACAGGTGGGATCCTGCCTCGTGGTTAGTCTTCTATCCCTTTGAATCCATAAATTTAGAAGTACGGCACTGCTGCCATGCTGACACAGCACTCACTGCTGCCAGCCACATGAGAAAATCATGTTTAAGTTGGCGAGAACCGATGTGTGCTTAAGGACTCCGCAAAGTCGAAACCTGAACGTCAGCTAAAATTGGTTATTCAGGTTTCATCTCCAGCATCTCTGTGGTTTTTTTCAAGTACCTGGCACCAGAGCTACTCTCAGAGACGTCAATTTAAAGAAGTGCTGAAAACATTCAATCCTCTTTGCTCTCAGTTTAGTCGAGGAACTCTCTCTTGAGAGGGGCTGCTGAGGAACAGCGCCTTTGAAACGCGGCTCCCCGGGAGAGTCCTCAGGAGAGAATCACAGGCAGGTTTTAAAAGTAACCTCTAATGCAATTAACTTACTGGTAGACTTTAATGGTTTAATAGTTGGAATATTAATATACCGGAGCATGTTCAGCAAAGGATGGCCGAGCTGCAAAGCAAACTGTGACGCAGGAAAACAGCTTCAGGGAGGCTGCTCCTCACAGCTGCAGAGATGCCTGCAGAATCACCAGAGTGGCCTTGGTCACAGAAAAGCCTCCCTGGAGACCTGCAGCTCATGTTCATCCCAGTCAAGGAAAACACGCAACAAAAGTCTGCAAAAATGTCTCGTTTATGGCCAGTCTTTAAACACTAAGGGATGTTTTCAGGACATTGAATACTGCCTTTCTGCAAAGCAATACTCAGCTTTGTTTACAAAAATAATAGTTCAGAAAAATAAATGAAAAGTTATGTTTTCCTAGTCCTAAACCAAGCTCTGCCATCCTTTCCTGCAGAAGCTGGCTGTATATAGCAAAGTTTCCACCAAGCCTGTTGCACTTACTTTCCCCACTTTTAATAAAGCTGTATCTTTCTCAAAATACATTCAGCAGTAAATGCACATCAGCAGTCAATATGTAATTACTTCCAAAGAAAAGATCTTTTTTATGATGCCAACAAAAAAAAACCAAAAAAAAAAGAAATCAAAGTCTGATTTTAAGACCAATTAAAGGGATACAAAAACTTTATCAGCAGGGATTTTTATTTTGTTTTTTTAGTCCATTCTAATAAAATACAGCAGCTTTAAATGGCTTGTCATGACAGAAAAATATTTAGTTCATAGGTTCAGTGTTGGAAACTCATGTACAAGAGCCCAAGCACTATGTTTTCCTCCTCAATACTACTTAAATACAATCAATCAGAAATAACAAAATTATCCTTGATCTAGAAATACAGTGGAAATTATAGCGGAAAAGGAAGCATAAATATCTTTAATTATTTTTAGTGTGTGCTAATGGGTCTACTGAAATACTGAAGAAGGCAATAGCAGTGTCACAAAGAAGATAATTCAAGTTTTGGTGAACAAAATCATTCACTTTCTGTGAAGTAGGATTCATCAAGGGTCTCTGAACCTACTGGAGCTCTGTGCAGTAGGCGGATATGCACGCTGCAGGAGTGGAAATGCCAGCAGTGACTACTGGGCCCAGCTTTTGGCACAGTACTTAAACCTGTGGACCATTTGGAGAGTCCGGAGGAGAGCAGAAAGATTGCTTGGTTGTGTGGAGCGCAAACCCCCAAGAGCAGGGTTTGAAAGCACCGAGAGCTTTAGCAAGAAGCAGTTGGAGCAACATGGGACCTTCCCACCATGGTGGTGGTGGTTTCCATGGGGCACCAAGGACCTCACCATTAACCACATCCACTGCTCCACCTTTGCTACTCTACCTCTTACCTCCAGACCACCCAAGATCTCTCTTCTCACCACTTGCCTCACATGCTAGGTTGACATTTTTTCAAATCCTCCTCCTCTTTCCCTAAAATGTTCCTAACCCTGTCATGTGGTTCTTTCTCCAGTTTCATTTCTGTGTTTTCCATCATTTGACCTGTCATCTTATCATGCTTCCTCTTTTTCGTGTAGATGTTACTTTTATTGCCCTATTTCTTTCAGTCACTTTTAGCCTCTACTCCTTCATTCACTTCTTTCTTTCCTCCACTCAACAATAACTTCCTTATCAGACAAAACCATAGACTTGTTAAGCCTCTACCATGACTTATTGCATTTGCAAGAACAAGAAACCCTGTTTGCAAATTGCCATGTAACCCCGTAGTGTGAAGTGTTTGATCCAATGACTTCATTGTTGTATGGGACCTGTCCTGCTTACACTGAAAAGAATTATTCATTTGAATGAAAACCTCACTAGAGTCTATATACTATCATTGGTAAACCATCACAATTTTTTTTGTTTAGTCTTTTTCTGGATACACTTGTGGACATCATGAAAAATATTTAATACATGGTGATTACAAAATCTGTATGCTGAATTTATATTTTATGCTGGTTAACTCTTTTTTTTTTTCATTTCAGTCCAACATAGATTGAGTAATCTTTCCTCAGGCAAGGATTGCATTATTTCTCCAACCACTGCCCTCTACCTTCAGACTGTGGAAAAATCAATTACACTCCTGCGCTTGGCTGTTCAATTAAGTCTGCACCGAACTGGGAAGTACCGCAAGTACATTTGGTCTACAGCTAATGTGCACACACACACAGTAGCTACACTCTTGATAAGGAAGGGTTGATGTGTGGTTTGGAGGCACATGAAAAGTGCTCATAGCTAAAAACTGCCATTCCCTTTGAAGATGCTTTTATCACCTTGTGATCTTCCCACTTCATGAAAGAGCTATGCCCAAATACTGGGAAACACTGCATTTTGCCTTTTGTTTTCTCCTGAAAAGGCCAAAAGCTAGGGTGGTAATACTTGTAAGTAGATTTTGTGAAGTATATTAGAAATAGCACACCACAAGAAAACAAACAAGCAAACATACCTTTATGCATATGCAGATTGACAGAAATTCACTCATTTTTTCAGAGCTGCTGATCACATCTTTAGGCAAGAAGGCTTAACACCTTTGTGGTAATGACCAGGATGCTTTTGGACCTTCGATCAGACCCATGAAGGCATTTCTAATGCTCCAAACATCACCGTTTTCCCCAGCAGACGGTTGCCTCAGTCTCTGCCCAGTAATGCCAGGGTGAATGAGAGTGGCATAGCCAACCCTGGTCCAAGGGAGCAGCATCGGTGAGTACATCAGGGCACTCCAAGAAAAGAGGATGTTCATGTCGGGGGGGGGCATTTCCTTTGCTATAAAACTCCTGATCCTGCCCTGGAACAGAATTCTCTTTAATGATGGCCTCATTGCTTAAACTCAGCATCTCATGCTTAACTTAATTGCAACATCTTCTCTGGAGCATGAGCCAGATTTTCAGAACTGCTATATCTTCCTGTAAGCTTGCAAAAGTGACTACTGGACCAGCGCTCAGATTGGAGAAAATGATAAAGCAGGTAAGACCTAAAAAAACCTCCAGCTGAGCAACAAAATTCGTAGCCCCAGAAGATGATTTTGGCCTTACCTTCTCCATAATGACCTCATACTTCATGTCATTCCAGAGAAGCATCATAAAAATAGTATCACTCTGTGCTACAGTAAGAACTTAACAATTCTTAGAGAAACTGCCAAAAATACCCAAACGTCTAATCCAAATTATCCCATGCAATCAGTTCAAGTAACTTGCCACAGGTTGCTCAGAAATAGAACAGCTATTTGGCAAAAACACAGCCACTCATTATAATTCATTGAGAAGTCCTTAATTTTGCAGTTACATACGCCAGTATGAAATCATATCAAATTCTTCAAAAGAGGTGAAAATGCTGAGATATTTATATTCAGTAACTTAAATAGTTCTGAGCATTTACTACATTTTCTCAACACTTTTTTGGTGCCGCTCAGCAGCAGCTCCATCGGTGATGCAGCTCCAATATGGGACTCAGTTACAGCCCTTTGAAAAATGACTAATTCTCAGCTTCCCTCTCAGAAAAATTCCAAAATCTTGCCTTCCTAACTCCTACAGAAGTGGTAGGAAGACAACTCTTTTCTCCATGGCTCAAATGAATGGTATTTTCCCAGCCCACAGCCACCATTCCACCTCTGAGCCAGAAGAAGCCAAGAAATCTTTTCTTTTTTATAGATCTATCTTATGAAAATAACACAATTCCTTAAATTAATAGCATCTAAGTACCATGCCAGAAAATGAAAATAAAACCATTAGCAATAAATTTACTGCCCCAAGCTTATCTTTAAGAAACAGACCACCAACACGGCTTTCTCCCTGCTGAAAGCCACACATCGAACGCACATAATCCTTTTATTGTGATGTTTTCAAAACATTTCCCTTGTATAATGTGTCAGTGTCCTATATGTGTTTTAGGCAACTACCCTGGATGCTTGTATTTGTAGATTGATGAAATACCAACAGTCTGACAAATTCCAAAGTATATATTAAAAAACCATTCCAAACAATTCTACAGATAAGCCATAGCAATAAAAAATAATAACAAATAAATAAATAAAGAAGCAACCCCAGCAGGTTGGCCAGTGGTGAGCACTGAGGGCAGGAATGGAGGTTAGCATCACCCCAAGGGAGACACAAATGTGGGGATGCAGCAACAGCAAACCCTGCAGTTGGGGGTTGTGTAGGACAGTTACCTTCCCAGGCACTGCTGGGTAAAAATTATTTGTATTCAGGTTTGGGGTGCTTTTTTTATCTCCATGCCAGAAGCTGGTGCCTTTCTTTAGCATGGAACCCCATGAACAGAGCACAAAGGGAGACTAACAGTGATATCCTCCAGGCTCACAGGCTGGGAACAAAAAAACTCTTGAGAAAAAACAAATTTTTAACCTTTGGTAGGCTGACGATCAATCTTTGGGATATTAAACAAAATGTTTTATTATAAAGGGAAATCAATTGCAAACAGCAAGTGACAACTGGTTGTGGTAAAGTAACGAGATAATGGTCTCAAAGTTCACCTTTATACCTTTGTGCCGTAGAAATGCCTCTAAGTAGCAAAAGAGCAGCACTCCCCATATAAAACCAGGGTACGTCTGCAGCATAAAAGGAAAAAAAAAAAAAAAAACAAAATAGGAAATTCTAAAAAACTTTAAAAGCATTTGACATTGTCCATTAGAACGCCAGGCCTCCTGTAGAGCTGGGCTCCCAGGTGGGTCCAGAATCAGGTAAGAAGCACAAGAGATGGAGGACACGAGATTTCCTCGGTCTGAGACAGACGGCGTTGGAGGTTTTACAGGAGCTAGGGGGATGTGCAAGGCCATAGGAAACCACTGTGCAGCCCCAAAGCATGAAGATTGCAGCAGACTGCATGAAACAGATCCACACTGGTCTGCTCACCTGACACCGCTGGAAACGCAGAAACCCGAACACCGAGTGAATCTCTGTACAGCTGCAAGTGATTGGAAGTAAAAATAATTTCACTTATTGCAGTAGCCTCTCCATGGCATTTCCTAACCTGCTAGCTTTCCCTTACCACATAAGAAAACTTCTAAATACCAACATGGCACCAAGAAACCAACAGTCTTTTCTCATATCTACATTTTTTAATTATATGTCGTGTATACTATAGCTGCAAGGAGTGGATTTTTTTGGTTAGTATTGCTAATCTTTCAGAGTTTATTTACTGCACTAGACCAGCAGAGCACCCTTTTTTTTTTTTCTAATGTAGAGTCTGTTACATAGTTTATGCTGTGCATAAACCACATTTAAAGTACATAAAGAAATCACTTATTTCTGTGATTCAACAAAGATGGCAATTGGCTGGCAGTTTCTTAATCGAGAGACATCTCTATTTGAACTGAACAGAATTATCATCCCTTCATTCACACACTTTATGAAATATGTATCACTTGGGAATATACGATCACTTCTAATGTAGACTGATTCACAGAACAAAATAATGTGGTAAAAACCAAGTCACTCAAACTAAAGCTAATCAACTTGGTCGAGCTGTCCTCTGTTTGTGATGGGTTCAATAAAATACTTCTGAAAAGAGCGAAGTGATAGCTTGAGGTCACAGAAGAAACTTCACAAAGCCACCATGCTAGTTTTGGTCCTTTACCAGGCAGTTTATGTAAATTAGGTACCCCTGGGGTCTGCAGAGTGTCCATTTCACATCCCTGACCAGCGGCTAATCCCACTCCCCACACCCTTGCAGGACTAAGTGGTTATCTGGGAAAACCAGCGGGAGCTTCTGGTCTTCACGCCAAGAGCTGCGCCGCGGCTGAGGAGCACGGACGTGAGATTGAGAGGGCCAGGGTAAACCTGAGGAGCTGAACTTCTCCGAATGCTCCGTGCTTTGTCCTGGCCCTTGTCACACCAGGGAGGAACAGGGATGGCACGTGGCCATGCAGCATCCCAGTGAGACAGGGGATGTGAAGGGGCACTCGTCCCTCTTGGCGATGCAGATGTTTCCTCTTCACCTTACTGTCTGCAGACCGAAGCCCTCTCGTGCTGGGTAAATTATAGAGAAAATGTATACCAAAGGTTTTCATCCAATTGTTGAAAAGATAATGAGGCTCCAGGGGCAGATTTGTAGCAAAGCGATTAGTTGTTGTCATCAGTTTTCAGCAGGTGCTGGGTCAACTGTTAAATAGGACCAACATTATCTCAAGGAAGAAACCTTTTTTTGCCACACTGCCATGTCACATCCCTAGCAAAAAGGCTGCTGGTTTTTCACCGCTGAGTTTACAGTATTTCAGTGACCAAACTAGCAGCAAAGAGCATCGTTATCCACTCCTTTGCTGCTGAAGGAACAATGTGCCATTACATGATTTCCTATTATGCCATAATGAAGGAGGCAATTTGTGCTTTTGCTCACATGCTTCGCTTACGTGAGCCTTTGGTTTCACTTGAAAGTGATTTGGGGAAAATTTGTATCTAGTATAATATTCTTCCAGATAATAAATTAAGCTCCTAAATTAGCATGTCTCTATAGAAACAGCTGAAAGAGAAATATTAAATTAAAAAAGCAATTTTCTTTATGATATGATGATTTAGCAAGGATTTCATTCTACCGTATGAATTATGGCCTGCTGCTTGTTCAGCTTATTATAATAAATATTTGAGAATCAACCTTTTGATCTGTATTTCTCAAACCGATTGGCTGACCATTGTTAGAAATAATCACCAAGTGATTTGTGTTCTCTCATCCCTGAGAGAGAGGTTTGGCATAGAGTTCAAAAACTTAATTAGAAATGTTACTATCTTCCATATTTTGTAGTATTAGATACAGAATAGAGCAAAGGTCTATCTGAGGGGGGAAAAAAGCTAGTTTTGGAAACTAGCCTTGAAACTGGGGGTGAGGTTTTTGTTTTAAAGAAGGTTGAAAACCCTATGAGGTAGAAAACATTTCAAGTTTCCCCCCTCGTTTATTTCGTTTATAGGTACTTCGAATTAATTGCAAGCTGTTGGACCTTACACTGGCTCAGCACAGTGCTCTTACCCACTACTCAGCCTGCAGCATCTTTCCTGATACCTGCTGCTTAATTCCAAGCTTGAGCCATCATCTTCCTGAAGTCGCCTTGGCAACTTGTCAAGGGTTTGATGGGTTTTTCCCCTTTCATTTTTCTTTCCCTCATTTCAGGTTTCACCTTAATTTCCGTAGGCCAAGTGTAAATATTGAAGTTGCAGGGCAAAGGAAGGGACTGATTTAAACGCACGTTAAGGATGTTAAACACATGAGGAGAGCGCTGCGGCGTGCGCGTGGGGGGGATGCGCAGCGCAGCAGGTCTGTGCGGAGGGACACGCTGGGAAGAGCTAGAGGAGTGAGGATAAGAGAGGTGGACGGTCTGATGTGACTGCCTGGGGGTTTTACAGAGAAATCACCTCTCCTGTTTACAGTTTACAAGGGCAAAACTGTAAAAGCATGGAATATTTGATAGTTTAAATCATGTCTTCTTGTTCTGCTCGCCTTAAATTAGAGTAGGTTTTGCTACCGCATTTGCCTCTTGGAGGAGGACAGGGGAAGGGAAATGTTGTTATCCCCAGGGGTAACGATGGCAAAGGACAAATTGCAAAAGAGCAGCTGGTAAATCAAACCTCTCCCTGGTCACAGCATGCAAGAAACAGAAATTCATCTAGCAACAGATTTCTTATATTTACAAAGCACGTACAGAAGTGAGAAATCATCACGCACTCAGCAGTAACACTTCCACAGAGCAGCATCTATTAGATGATCTCAAACTCCTAAAAAGACACATACGAATGAAATTGAAACCACCCTCCACTGCATCAGAAACACCTTTTGCGGAGACACAAATGCATCCCTGATAACGCTGGGCTCTGCCCTCGGGCAGGTGATGTGCCTCTGAGAGCCCAGCATGAAGTACCTTCCAGCTTTGTGTACCTCAAGATGCCCCCAGAGCTCAGAAATGCCATTGCCTTGTGCTCCCTCTTTCCCTCACCACTCTCCATCTTTCCAACTATTTCTTCATTCCCTAATTCCCCCAACCCCTCCCAGCTCTTTTCCCTTCCCCTTTAGCTTCCACCTCCCTTTTTATTCTCCCTCTCCAGCCCTCTCTGCTTAAGTCACTCCCCTGTTTTTTCCCCATCTACAAATAAATAATGCCAGGCCCTCCCAAGCTGCATTAAAAAAAAAAAAAAAAAAAAAAAAAAAAAAAAAAGAATTTTGTTATATAAGAAGAAATATTTTTTACCTTTTCAATTTGTAACTCAATTTTCTGCCCCTGGTACATTCCCACATAGCTTCCTCTTGGTAAAATATTTCCTGTAGAAGTTGCTTTCATTGTCTCGGCTTCCTATGCTATATTTCTTATCAATTAGATAATAAATTAAGTCTCTGACAGTGTTACTTAAATGGACTTCATGCTCACAGTGACTCATGAAGAATCGAACAAAAGTTGATCCATCCTGGACAGTCCCGTTTGCTCCCTTTAGCTGGAAACCCAAGGGACTGGCATCGTTTAACGCTCAGAATTTCTAACTATATCCCAAGGGAAAATGTGGAAAAGAGGGGAAAGGATAAAATTAGGATCTTGCTTAATAGAGACTTCTTCAGAAAAGTCTGAGATTTGCCTCAAGATTAATCACAGTGTCTTCACAATCTTTTTCCTAAAAACCTCATTTTTCCTATTGGCAGCCAAGCCAAGGTCTCTTAAAATGAAATAAAAAGCAATTGTGTTAGAAAGGTGATGTCACTGCATCCATCGTGAGAGACTAATGCTACCCATATTTCTTCCTGACTACTTTTTTTCTTTTCTTTCAGAGCAGCGTGCTTTGCAGTTGCACCTGCAGTTAGTCAGATGTACATTCACTAAATTTATGCATCTGTACTTTTTTTCCACCCTCCATCTGCAACAGTTTCCTTCCTCGCAAGGTTGTAAATATCTGTGACAATTGCTGAACCTTGCAGTGGTGAAGCTCTTGATATAGTGAAATGTTCTCAAGACTAAAAGCTGTTTGCTATAGAATTTTTTTCCCCCACCTTTTCAGGAGACAAGATTGTCTGAAGCTCCTTTTTCTTTCTGCCTCCCCACCCTGTAAGAGAGTATCGCATTGTATTGCTCTGCCTCTGCAGTCCATCAGGTTGGGCAGCCAGGGCTGATTTCCACTGAAGAAATTAAAACTTCTAGAGAAAGTTGCAGCTGTAATAATTTTCATATGGAAAACTCTTGCTATGTGTGGAGATCTGGAAACAGGAGGAGGTAAACAGGGTGAGCCAATGGGAAAACACTGGCAACTGCAAAGGTGCTGTAAAAAACCCAACATATATTCTAATATGAAATAACTAGTACGGAAGAGAAGGTTATTCTAGCAAAAGTCACTCCCTAGCTGATAACGCTAATAGAGATTCAGGGTTTAAAGTTTTATCCTCTCTGACGTATCTTTGGATGTTCCTCTTTCTTACAGAACTGGTTTCCCCCGAAGGACGAGGTCTGCCCAAGGACAGCAAGAGGCGGCTGGGGCTGGCTTACAGGCGTTACACCTGCAGCTGCACATAGTCGGTACAGCTGGGAGCAAAATCAGTTTAATGGACTGTTTTAAGAGGGTTGCATGGCAGAATATAAATGGTTATACCATGGAAACTAAACTTTGACTTTGTTCATGAGCATCAAGCAGACCAAACTTAGCTTCTCCTCAACTCCAGAAGACAGAGCAGTTATTCTGTCATGTAACCATGGGGCACAGTTTATCACCACGTAGCAAATTTAACCTCTGCTCAGCAGACCCCAGGACTTGGCCATAATATTCAATGAATTACCTCTAAGTCCACGTTAAACAGAGTGGTATGATGAACTGGTGTGATATCTGACCTGTGGATATAAACACAGGGCTTCACGCCACAGCACTTCTGGCCCTTCATCTTCATGAGCACAAAAACGATCACCTCATTCAGAGAAAATAAAGGCCATTACTGTGCTTAAAAAAAAAAAACAAAAAAAAAACCCAACCAAAAAACCACCCCACCTTGACATATCCAGAACATACTACATTGCACTGAAAATATCACTTAAAAGAAAATGAGTTTAGTAAAAGCTATATATAAAATGAAGGAATGGCTATCAGAGCAACTGATGTAAAATATCACCTAAGGGAAGAAAATCTTTATCGTCATTTTAGTGGTTTTATTCACTGGAATCATACAACAGCTAAAAGGCCCATGAGGAATAATTTTATTTACCTCAGGGCATTTTTTCAATATACAGCTCTTGCTCTCAGGGAAATTGTGTATTCACCGTATCAGCCCCCTACTTGACCAAGTCCTTAAGCACCAGCCAGACTCCGTCAAGTGCACAAGTACTTCCAGGGAGCCTCCAGCCCAATCACTTGTGTAGCTTGAGCTGGGGTGATGCAGAAGAGCCATGTTGAACCGCTTCCTTCCAATGCACTCAGCAGAGATGGCCCTGCTCTAAAGTTTACTTTTGGTCTCTTCAATTCCCTCCCGAGGACATGGCCGGACAGAGGGCACGCTACGAGCGAAACTTTGCAGCCCTTATTGCCACCTGCCCTTCCCTGCTGATCTCGCATCTCTCCCAAGGAAAACCAAACCAAAACACAACGCAACACCAAAAAAAGACTTTAGTGGAGAGGAAGCATCGTTCACGATGAAGGAGGCAATCTACACAAAAATCTTCCTGAGCAAACAGCCCAGGCTCCCTGGGCAGGTGTGAGTCAGGCTTTTGGGGACGGGTCTCCTGGGGGTTTCCACTCTTCTGGAGACCAAGTGCTTCATCCAAACTTCATCACCACAGAGAACACTTAAAAGAGGAATGAAATCTCAGTGCTGACATGTTTTATTCCTTATTGTTTTGACTTTGCAAGCCGAGTCATTTGTTATTGATTGGGTTTCTTTTGAGCTGTTAAAAATCCACAGAAATTCCATCCTGTAGGTGAGATGTGCACATACATACTACACATATATGTACGTGCACACATATATGTGCATACACACATCCCTACATACAAACATCTCAATAGTCCTGATGTCTCTACACGTGCACACACACACATACATATATACAGGTGGGTCAGCACCAAATCTAGAACTTCCAGATTCATCACATGGACCAGCACCACCGCGCAGTAATTACTGCAGTCATTAATGCAGAAGAAGAGAAGTAAAACTTGGCAACGAGATCACAGGGAACTGCTGGCAGCAGGGGAGTGACAAGGATCTGCAGCCCTCTACTCCAGTCACGTACCAGAGGGAATCCCTCCTGGAAATGGCACACACACTCAGAAGGGGCTGTTTTCTCTGTCGTCTCTGCTGCAGATTGGGGCAGTCTGTGTTTTTCCTTCCAAGCCTTTGCTGCTTTCTCTTTGGGAGAGGGGGGGATGAAGAAGGAGAGGTATCAAAAGAAGACAATTATTTCCTGCATTTCCTCTTATCTGTTATTGAAGCAATTCCAACTCAGTCCCAGGTGTGCACATCACCTGAAGCATGAATTCTTATATAGAATATATAAAAAGCAGTAGGTAAAAAAAAAAAAAAAACACCCACATAAAACCAAAAAAAGCAGTGGGAAAAAATACATAAAAGGAAAAAAGCAATCTGCAGCAGGAAACATACTGTCCCTCCCAGAATCATCATATCCAAAAAAATACTTATCCATAGCAAAATACCAATATTGTATTACTTAGACAGGAAAACATCCCATCACATTGCTAACAAACCCCCTGCTTTCCCATGCATGCTTCCCCCTCCCTGAGAGAGTCGATCAGTCGTTGCAGACATGCCGTGACATTCACCATCAGCCGGCGATGTCCTGCCAAACCCAGCGAGCAGGCACCGCGAACGCCACGCGGACGCGTGCCTACGCGCGGGAGAAAGAGGGGGAAAAGGCGGAGGCACAGGCTGCGAAGGTGCAGACCGGCCTCATCGGAGGGAATGGGCTCACGTGGGAAGTGGGCAGTTCCACGTCACCGAGTTAACGATGGAAACCTCGCGGCATCAATGGAGACGCGGCCGCTTGATTTTTGTTTTCTGCTTCTGCTATTAGGACATCATGTTCTACAACAAACTTACTGTTACCAAGTGCTTTGCTTGTTTTGCATTATTATTTTGGTATTTAAGGGGCTGTTTTTCCTGCCATCAAGCTCCCATTTCTCAGCAGTCTGACAACCCAAAATAACACATACGTTTTCCGAATCTAATTAGTCCATTTGAACTTCAGCACTACGGTAACACTTCTGTCATAGTTTTTGGACACAGAGTCATAAAGCATTTTAAGCTGGAAGGGATTTCAGGTTTTGGGTCCACTCCACACAAGGTCACCTTCACACAGGGCGCTCAGGGTTGCCCTCATGGTCTCTGGGTCAGAGATCCACAACCTCAGAGCTCATCACACAAGCATCCAAATTTGCTCTAATACATTTAATAGTATAAGAAACCGTTTTGAGAACTTAACTTCCAAGAACTGATGGTGTCAGGGAAACAATCTTTCCATGCACATTCTTTCCACTACATGACAGTTCCCTGGAAAATCAGGTAACTCTAAAAATGAGCACATATTTCATTTTTAAGTCATTCATATGTTGTTTTTTGCAAGTACCTTATTTTGAAAGCCATTTAAGGGAAGCCTAATGGGTTGCCATTTCTGTGGAAAAAACTGCGTATCAAAAGTCTGTTATTCACCAAAAAATCCTAGTGCAGCTGAACCAAAACACATATTTGGAAAAGCAAACAAAGCTGATTAAGTGACTTGCAACATCTAATGAAGTTGTACCCATAACAGCTATTTCAGCTGGAGCTGGGAAGACCTGTGTAATGAAATATAAATAAAGATACCCTATACCAGATTTCGGACACATCGATATCATAGCTCACACAGATCTGGCAGAGGCTGCTAATCAATGAAAGCTCTTGATGCCCGTCACAGCAACACTGCCAAGCTCTGCCTTGCCTGGAGACAATCCACCAAGGCTAAAGAGTTTGACCCAAACTTTGTGATGGCAGCCACACTGGATCTTCACTCTTTATACAATTCCAGCCGGTTCATGGTGTTGTATTGCCATTTCCCAGTAACACGGACCTTTCTAACAATACCGTGCCCTTCCTTCCACCATCTCATGCCTTTTCAATTACTGTGCCCATCCAGCAAGAAACTTCTATAGGGATAACTTTATGCCACATCACTTACAAAACTACCTCTGCTTCTGGACTTGGTGGAGTCTTTTAACTACGTTTTTTCCCTAACAAATACTCAGTTAATAATTAGGCCTTATTTAAAAACTGAAGAGATAATAAAACTAGAAACATCAACCAACCAAGGCAATTACAGCTTATATATCTCCCTCTAAAAAGAAGGAAAGAAACGTACAAGAGAAATCAGTCACACTGTTTAAATGGAAGGTTTTCAGATACTGCAATGACAAGAAAAATATGAGGAGAATTATATAAAGACTTGAGAACAAAGCAATAAAAGGATCATTTGCTTAATTCCATCATTACCAGAGGCAGGTGTCCTTGGGTTTAATCAGAATATCAATTTGTGGGTTGGGTTTTTTTTTCCCCCATTGCAAGTGGGAAAAAAAAAAAAAGGCAAGAAATAGAATACCTTTTCTGTGCTTTTATATTTTTAACCACCGTTACCGGTTTTGGTTCTAGCACCCAGCCTTAGTAACTCTTATTGCACTGGCAGCTGAAGCACCCACCCCTGTTCCGCCCATGGGATTTCTGCAAGCTCAGGGAACCGCTAACATTTGTTCTTGACACCTTTGGTTAGCTTAGTTCAGGTCCCCAATGAGTTATTGTTCTCTTTAGCTCACATTTTCAAGTTTGTATTCATTTCTTGACTTTGAAGTTTTGCAGCACTGAGTGCTAAAAGATTTTTATAAACAGAAAAACTAAATGACTGATGAAATCCTGGATTCTTGTTGGGAGAAAAACACGAGCATACAGGTCAACTGAAGAAGTTTGTGCCAGAGTATTGGCTTACAAATTTGGAATATCCTTTGTTTTGAAGACTCTCCTCCCATAAAACTAAGGATACATGTTTGAATTGACCCTTGCCTACATTTAAAAACAACTTTATATCGTAAGGTGGTTGTAGTCATTTATCACATAATTCATTCCCTTGAATGAATTTGACGATGAAAAGCTGATGATTTGTCAGTCACCATGCAGCAGTGGCTAATCAACCCTGAGGTGTGTCAGGGCTGCAGAGTTTTGTGAAGCACATCATTCCAGGGTAAACTTAGTTTTCAGTTTCTTTTTCACAGTTCTGCTATAAGTGAGTGGATTTAAATCTTTCTGTCCAATTTTCCGCCTGCTGGCACTGAGTTTTGACAACACCCCTGATGGAAATTATCTGCATTGCTGTGAAACTTCAAAGAAAATGTTTCCAGAGGTGATCAGGCACCATAACTGAATATTAAGAAAGTTAATATCTAACCTATCATTTACTATAGTGTTGGGTTTCCCTTGCAGTTCTGTTTGTGAAGGGAAAGGTTGGAACGACACCGACATTTTCTTTAGACTACAACTGTAAGAATTAAATTTAGTGCAAATATTAATAGCTCATCCACCCTCCACAAAGTGCCTCCAGTTCCCAGCAGGAGAATTCGAGATGTTGTAAGGCCTATTAGCTGCAGCTACACACTAATTTTCAATTTTTTTATGTCACCAACCGCTAAGATGGTAAGATGACTTTTTTGAAGCTCATCTCTTTCTTTCAGCCTCCGCAGAGCTCATAAATAGCTATATTCTTAGCTCCTCTAGTGTAACAAACCAGCTTCTGTATGGAAGGAAAAAAAGAAATCAGAGAATTAAGACCTCTTTCACCATAGGATAGAGTAGCTGTTTCTGTTACCTCCAGTGCAAGAGTCCAGAGAACAAGGTGTTTTCATCACAGTTTAACTCTCAAGAGCTTTCACCATAAAAACACTCCACGTCCCTCATATTCGAATTTGGGGTTTCCCCTCCTGTTGTTTCTGATAAGTCTCCCCAGCATCACTAACACATTAGGTGTTCAACAGAAGGACAATACGCATGGGATAAGATGTCTCAAATTATTAGGTTTGTATCAAACCTGTTAATTAACAAGTTTACGAGATCAACACTGAAAAAAATTGCCTTTCAGACTCCTGGCTGGGACGTTATGCTCATCAATAGGTGAGCGAATACAAACTTTATCCCGACTCAGAAACTCCAGAGTTCCAACATACAAAAAAAGAAACCAAATTTTGTAACTCTCTTAAAAGATATATGATACTGCTCCTGACACAGTTTCGTTCTTACAGCCTTGATATTTAAGGCTGCATACAGCTCAGTGCTTTCTTGCTTCACTAAGCTGTTGTAGCATAATACAAAGGTACATCACCACATTGACTTTCTCTCAACCTCTCCACCACAGGAATTGTTCACTCTTGCATACGAATAATAATTTAAATCCAACAGAGCAGTGTAAATAATAATGTTAGCAATATATAGAAAAAGGAAGAGTCACAAGTAAGACAGGCACAACTCATTTCAAGCTCTGCAATTAGAGAGAAGCATGAATTACCAGCTGTCGTTTTGATCACTCTACATAGATTCATGGTCTCTGCAACTCAAACCCATAACCCATAGCCCCTCAAGGAACTTTCTGGATTTCTTTTTTTCTTTTTTTTTTTTTTTTTTTAATACACTTCCTGGTGGTATTCTATGAAATGAACCATCTGTCAATGACAGATATAAGCAGTTTACATTTCTATACTGCGTGCTAACAGCTCAACATACTGTACCAGATCGCCAAAGTGTTTGTGCATGGTCAGATTAAGTTGATGAAATCGCTCTTTGAAACATTCACTTTCAAACACTTTTGGCACCTCTACAATATAATTTCTCTTTACTTCTAATTTGCATAGCTAAGAAATTTGTTTGGACTGAGATTTTAAAGCTTCATCATAGAGATGATTTTTATACCCAGCTCACAAGCCCTTGAACATAACAGGTAACTGCTGACATGAACTTCCCCCACAGTGATTTGAACAGCTCTGATGTGCAGTGATTTTTAGCACTGTGATATTATTTCCTCTTAAAAAAAATAGTGTCCCTCAGGTGTTCACAGGATCAAGCCCTCAAGACAGTACTTGGAAATGTTTATTTGTGCCATTTAATATTGCTCTGGAACATACAGGCTCTGTTTCATCACTTGGTTAAATTTTAAACCCATGTTTAAGGCAGCCTGTGCGTATGTGCTTTTCTGAAACACCATCATTAAAAAAAAGCTAGAAACAGCCAAGAAAGAAATGAGGGACAATGTTCCCAGGAAACGGATATGCCTTTCCCTGTTAGATGAAAGACACTTTCGGTTCTACTCTTACTTCACTTGGAGATTAGTAGATAAATAATGCATATGTTTTTCTTACGCTCTTTACATACTTACCATGCTCCTGGTATCATTGCTCTTCTTTTCCTACCTGACACTTCAACAAATCCAGCTGACGTGTTCATGCTGTGCTATTAGGATGACATATCAAATCCTAACGCTGTGACACGCGGGAGTGTGACAAGACCAATGCTACGTGCCACGGAGAGCTCACAGGTTACGGAGCACACGTCGCTCATCGCAGTGACAGCCACCTGCCACCACGCTCGAGTGATGTCCCAGCAAATGAGATAGAGAGGTCACAGGGAAGATTACATATAAACTTGACAAGCATTTGATTTTGACAGAGTATCTTTGTTTAGTATCGGCATGTTACAGAAACCTGTGTCAGAAATACAATTTTTGTGACATTCTTTTCTGTACCGGCATTTGGAAAGTGCCAGCATCTTCCTGATGGAGAGTTCCATCCATCAGGTGAGGTTTCTGCAGACGGGACACTGGTGCCACAAGTGCTAGAGGACTTTTGTCACCAGAAAAAGGCAAATATAGGGGGATCTTAATGTCACGCTCCTTTGCTCTACTCTTTAACTCACTGTTTTCTCATTTAAAAAGAAGTTCAGATTTTGCTTCAGCTGCCACATTGCAAAATCCTAAATAACCACATAAACCCTGGAATCCATTTATACTCCACTCTGCACACTGTTCAGTTCAACTTTTTGGATGAGACCCTCGCTCAGCCTTCAGCTCTCTGATGTCCACAAAGGGCTGGCACTTTGAGCCCTAATTATTTTAATTTTGAAACAGAAGTGCAGTGCAACACAAGGTCCTCTTAAACGGGATACCTTAATCACCTTAACCACCAGGAGCTCCAGACTGAAACAGTCCCTTCATGAATTCTGATACTTTTTTTTCCAACAGCACCTTTCTCCCTAAAGCTGGAAATTACAGATTTTAACCCAATCCACCAGCTGCCACGCCATGAAGATGATGGTCTGTGCATGGCACGCCACAGCTTGGACAGGGGCCAGTTATTCTGTCTGACTTACCCAGCGAGATACACATATCGATGCTGAGCTCTGAACAGAATAAACCCTCAGTAAATATTCTCCCATGAGACACAGACCTTGGATCCAGCTCCAGCTCAGGCTCTGAACAAGCCCGAGGGTGCTGCCAAGTCCCAAACCACAACAGAGTTTGCTCCTCACTGCGATGCCATGGGCAATGCTGGAGCATTTCCACCACGGGTGCATCGGTTGCCCATCTACTACACAAGATGAGCTGGGTGCTGGAAAAAGAGATTTCCAGCACATTTATGGGGCATAAACAACTGCCTTGGCTCAGGACTTCTGGGATCGAGGCCCCAATTCCTGCTTTTTCAGGTCTCTTGTCTCTAAAACAGGGCCAGGATACTCCTGCTCTTCAACATGCAGCAAGAACGGATTAATTAATTTTTCTACAACACTTTGAAGATGTGGGTTTCTGTACAAGTGTAAAGCAGATAAGGTTGGTATTTTTATAGCTTAGAGTCAAATTAAAAGTAGAGTTAAAGGAAAAGGCAGACAACAGCCTGGGAAAGACATCACGAAAGGTTATTTCAGCAGAGGAGTTGTTATCACTAGCTGCCCTCTTTGCTCAAAAGCTGCATTTGATCATATATTCTTCTGAATTATCTACTGCATTACTTGAATGCTGAAGGCAGAAATAAATACAGGATAAATATTAGAGGGTTCATTTCAGATTGCACTGATGCTTGAAGCTCGCAGTCTGTAATTCCAGCTTTCTGAGTACGAATTAATTATTCGGTGTTGTAGGAAAAATTAATACAGGTCACTCAGAAAGTATATATGAACAAAAGCTAGAATATTATTTTTAAAAAATATACCCCTAGTATGTTTTGCCTACAAATAGCTTGTCAGGGTTCTTTTGCTTGTCTACAAAATCTATAGCTTTGGCTGTCTCTTGCTTATGAGGCAGAAACGCTTGTGTGTCACATGCATGACAGGGCTTCTCTTCCCATCATCCGCCTCAGAAGCAAACTCCCAGCTCCGCTACAGCCTGACATTTTAAATGCTATAACAGTTTACCTGTTTATCTTCACAAGATGTGGCTTGTGAATCCTGAACACGGGAGGAGTTACAGACCCGTCTGGGGGGGACCTGCTCTTGTGGGAGCTGCAGACGGTCCTGCTGAGGATTTGTCAGGGCTCTCTCCTCATCGTGCAGGCTGATGGACACCCTCAGCTCCAAAGGCTCCACTGATTCATCATGGGGTATTGCTTTGGGTTTGTTTTTTGGTTTTTTTTTAATCAAATCTATTTGAGAAACACCTTTCTTCAGCTGCTTTTCGCAAGAGCAGGGTCTGGAGGCAATGCACGTCGTGACAAAGAGCCTCTCCCCATCACCGGTACCCTGCCACGGGGAGCGGGGCTGGACCAGGGCACAGCAGGAGCGGTGGCTTTCCCCTGCCAGGGCAGCTCTGCCGGCACACATCTCCCTCAATAGACATATTTAATTTCCAGTGAATTATAGTTACTCATCATTCCCCAGTAATTGCCAAGCTCTCAGAAAGAATTACCATATTTATCCCTCATGATAGGAGCAAATTTCCTTCTAAATTGCTAACTAGTCCACCTCAGTGAGAGGATCAGCTTCTCCAGCATCTATGAGATTCATAGAAATAAAATAATAAAATAATAAGAGCTCTGTCACAACCAGGGAAAATCCATATACATGCTATATATTTTCCATCTTCTCTCCTCAGTGTTCTTTTATCCCCACTGCGATCACCCTGAGAAGCTGTGAGTGCATCTGACAGCCCCTCTATGTTGTGAGCATTGCCCATGAAATATTCTAAAATCAATACAAGTTAAAGAAAACATGTGATTTCTAAACTATATTTAAATATATAAAACCTGGTTGAAGAAAGACTAAAAATCTTAACGTGAAATATTTCTATTAGATGATCTCCACTGCCAACATATTTACATTGTTCTCTGAACTGTAAAACGAGTTTTTGCTATTATCCCCTTAACATTGCATGCAGGGCAAGAGAATCCTGCTCTGCCCTGGCCACAGCTCCTCAAGGCAAGCTCGGCAAAACTACCAAAACCAGTAAAAAATACAGACGAATAAAATGTTCACATAAAATTATAACATACAGCAGGCTTGAAAAAATAGAAGAATACACTGAATACTTTGTTTCCTCAAATTCCTAAGACATTTACAGCCTGTTCATTGTACTGAGAGAAAACACAGTGAATTCATCATCTGCTTTCCTCTTAGCCAAAGTAATAGGAGTGTAAACATTAATGTACTCAACGTTACTTATTTCAAGAATAAGTGATAATGTTTCTGAACAATTTCTTCATTGCTTATGTTGGTACGTTTGACTAGCTGTTTGTAAGCAAGTACCACATTAAATGAAAGTCAATTACCCTAACTGTATAATAATTATAGTGTGTTCCTGTCAGTATCTGAAAGAAACCCTGAAAATTAACTTTGTTCCAGCATATCTTAATTAGAGCAGTCTCTTGGTATTCTTCCCTCAGCTCGCATGCAGAAAAGGAGTTTACAGCAAGTGGAATAGCAGATGAAAGAGTAGTTTGCTCTCACGAGAGATAAACCAGTGCAGTTTCTGCAGAAACAAGGCAATTAACTAACACAAAAAGAAAAAGCTCCTACCTTGGGCTTCCTTGTGCAGTCCTTCAGATGGGACACTTGCAAATGTACAACCATAGACAGAGCAGTTTGAGCTGGCCGTGAATTTACCTATAATTTCTCATCAGTCTTTTTTTCTGAGATAACATTTTTATAAATGCTTTAAGTTTTCATAAACATGGTCATTAATTTTTTCCCTAGGCTCATTTAGAAGCACAGTTACTGTAGATCCTCGAGCATCAGCCAAGGTAAAAGGCTTTGCATGGCCCCAGCAGCCCCGAGATCCCCCCATCACTGCTGAGCCCGGCGCTGCCCAGGTTGTTCCCTCAGCTCTCAGGTGTTGTCTCTCGGTACATCAGGTCTGAGTGACACCACACGAGTCACAGGACAAGAACCTCTCGTTTCTAGCTGGCTTTAAAGTGCTGTGACTAAGTTAGCACATCCATCGTGGTTTGCTAAGGTAAAATCCTAAATGAAGATAACAAAAATCAGGAGTTGAGAAATTTGGAAGGAAAACCTTAACACGCAAGCAGCCAATATTTAAAGAATTCTACTCATAGGACCATACCTGACCATCAAATCGATCTGTTTGATGCATATAATGAGGTATAGCACGTCCCTCATGCCGTCGGAAAGCACTCCCATGCACAGGTGATGCTGAAGCTGATGCTGACCCTCACCCACCACCAGACAAGCCCTGTCCCCCTGGTTCACCCACGTGAGGGATTCAGCCGAACGGCGTGGAAGAAACCTGAGGTCCCCCACTATTGTTTGAATTGTCATTTCACACTCCAAGTCGTCGCTAAAACAGACCATCCAGGCAACCCTACCAGTTAGCCACTGTGTCAATGGCAAGAAATGATTGCTACACAAGAAGGTTAACGTGCACCTGAAGGCTATGCAATTTGTGTAAAAAAAAAAATTAGTAGCAATTAGTACGTCAATTAGTAATCAACACAAACATTAAGCTATTTTAGATTTCTCATCATACAAGAGCTCTGCCTTCAGAAGCACAGGAGAGGTTGTTCAGCCACAAAGGCTTTTTCCCCCCTCAGACACTCATGAATCATTTGTTAACCATTTTCTTCTTCCAGAAAGGTGAGCACCTTTAAACATTGTCATGGCGGACCCAACCCAAGGTGCCACAGCAACTCCGGGAATTGCTCAGCTGGGACACGGCCACGGTCTGCAAAACAAAAGGGAAGGAAAACCACATTGATCTTCATAATTCACACACTAGTATTTCTACTTTTTTACATTAAGGATATGCGGAAACAAATACTGTGGGGTTACCTAAGGTCACAGCCATAATCTAACAACTATAATCTACTGATATCTAATGAGAAATTAGAGGGAGCTTGGGAGACAGCTGGGAGAGAAAGGTGAATTTCCATAGCTGCTGTTAAAATAATAATAATAATAAAAAATCTCTTTGACCAGCTCCTCTGCTTATTTCAGAAAATGCTGTTAAATTACTGCATTCACTCTGAATTTGCCAGGGAAAAAAAACATCTAAGAGCTGTGTTCATGAACTTGCAACAAGCTTAATTGGTTAAATACTAATTATCTTCCAACTCTTCAGCCTGTACCTGAGATCCTGCAGCAGTAAGACTGATTTGCACATTATTGTTAGATCATCTCTCAGCAGTTCAGACTAGCAATAAGGTATTGATAGTAAGAAATGATCATTTTAACTGAAAAAAAAAAAAAAGTAGTTGTCAGAAGAGCTGTTTTTTATTATTATTAGAAGACGAGACAGTAAACTCTAACAAACCATGAGTGCTTACCTCTGCTCCCTCACTACAAACAATTTCCATTTGATGTAGGGAACGGGCGTGTAAGGTTGAGCCCTAAGCTCAGCCAAGGGCTCACACCGCGAACAAGACCCGATACTTCTTCTTCCAATGGCAAACCCTCAGGCTCTCTGAGGCTGTATTTCTAGTATGAGCCCAAAGGTGTGCTCCAGTGGGAACGAATATGAACATTTTCTGTTTTGAATGGACGACAATGAATTTCTTTAGCTTCATTTAAAAAAAAAAAAAAAGTTACACTTGTATCCCCATGTAATGGCAGCAAAGGGTTACTAAGCAGTTAAGGAAACTTTTGGAGCAGCCTACAAAATTTGGCAAGTCTCTCAGCTGAGACAAAAGTCAGAACAGCTAAAAACTTGCCTTGCCACACACTTTTTTCCTATTAAAAACTTAATATTAATCAAACTGGGAAAAGGACGCTCATGGCAAGAAAGACCAGTGACGTACTTCGAATTACCATGTTCCCTGAGGATCTGGTTTAAAGCATGGCAATTTATTTTTTTATACTCGCTACAGATACAGGTGATAGGGGTGTTGAGACACACTTCCACCTCTCAAGAAGAACTTAGAGAAAAAAATGCTGTCAGGAAAAGTCCTCTGTTTGCACTCGGAGGTCAGTCAGAAACCTCCGGAGAGCTCAGCCCTGGTGTGTCTTTGTAAAGTACTGGGGGCTTCCAATTATGCTGTTCAACTAGTACGCTCCCAGATCCAGTAAAATTAACATTATCCTTTTTTCCTCCAAACTGATTTCAGCTGCTCCTCTCCTGACATTTTATACTATTAAGCAGTCATTTATTACCGCTGTTGTTTCGCACCTTCAAGAAATGGAACACGAGTTTATCAATTACAGTTACAGCGAGCAACCCTTTTACTTCTTTTCCTCAGAGGCGTATCTTAATTAAATCACAGAATTGAGGAGATTGTGCCATATTTTCATAACCTTTGTGTCTTCATATGCATAACAAGCACACTACTGATTTAAGTAGCCTTTTTTTTCTTCTTTACAGAAAGACAAAAGCAAATTCCATTAATCCTTCATTATATTCACTTTCAGTATTTTTGGAGCACAGAGCAATTTGAAATGAATTTCATCATCTCCCTGACCATTATTCAAAAACTCAGCCAATTTCACTTTGGTTTGGAGCTTTATTTCTTTGGGTTTGTTTCACATTAGGGTTCAGTATTTTGTAAAAATTTTTCAAAAATTAACTTTTTTACCTGGATTATTTTACTTTTCCCTATGTACTGTATGGTAAAGCAACCAACGATATTAGAAGCAGCTAGATTTATATCTGTGATCCCTTTTGCAGAAAACTCCTAAAGAATCAAGGGACAATATCCCACCTAAAGGAAATTACATACAAATTCCCCAAATATGTGATATAAATACAATGGTTTGTCATTGTTTTCCACGAAAGGCCCTCAGGTTATAGTTACATTTCTTCTTTTATTTCTGTGTTAAGCCTTGTAAATGGATAAATTTTTGGAAGTTCGCAGCATTGGACCTGGGAGGACATGGGGAAGCGTGGCAGTGAGCAGCTGCCCCACAGCCCGGCACCAGCAGGATCAAGCCCCAGACCTGCAATAGCCAAATGTAACAGAGTCAGGAAACATTACCTCAACAGCAGTTATTTATAGGTGTTAAACCACGTGGGTTTGTTCAGCAGAGGTACAAGTTTAAACCAAAAAAACCTGAAATAAATCCATAAAATAATACCATGCTTTTCCTTTTTTTAGGAAGAATTTATAATTTTGATATTGCTGTTCTAAAACCTAGACAGTATAGGCAAATGCCATCGGAGATCAGCCTGGGCAATGCTGAGATGAGCATGGCTTTCCACGCATTTCACTCAAAATAGATAAACAGTATTTCCAACAACAAGTAGGGAAATACTAACAGTTGCGTATCCATTTCTTCCTGCCCTTTTGCTGTGAGCTTGACAAACCGCAGGAGGAGAGGCTGGTCTGCCTTACACCACATGCCCATCTCAAATCCCCGACTGCCAGCGCGAATGGCAACGGTAACGCCGCGTCCTTCCCCCAGGGTCTCAGCCCAAAAACCTGGCAAAGCACGAGGCAGCGGTTTGGAGAGAGCACAGGACCAGGGCAGCACTTAGAGATCCCCTGGCACGAGAGCACATTTTCCATTACCGTTTTTCTGAGAAGTGCCACCAGTTACTCTCCACCTACTTGAAGCCTCGTTCCCTTTATTATACCCAAGGTTGTCATCCATATCGAATGGAGAGAAGCTGAAAGGAGGCAGCAACAACTGCCAAGCTGCAGTACAGCTTTTTCCATGCTGCTGAACAGCTATAGGTTAGAGGAGAGACGAGCAAAGGGCCTCCCAAATGCAGCTGTAGTGCTGGGGTACTCCCAAGAACAGAATAACCCTCGATAAATAAATATCCTATGCAAAAGTCATAATTAACTCCTGCAAAATATCATCATCAAGGCAGAGGTAGAACTGGAGCTCAGGAAACCTCTCGTTGCTCTCCTGCTACCCGCTGGGGCAGGAGGATGCTTTCTTCCACATCCCATTCCTTCATCTCAGCCAACATTAAAAGAGAAAAAGATCAGGCAACAGGTTTATCAATTTTCTTTCTGCTAATGAGGTTTTATAATACATTTTCTTCAATGTGAAGAATTGGGACTGTCAGTGGGATAGGTCATCAGATCTCCCATCCACCTCAGAAGGTTCCATGTAACAGCCCTGAGTCATATCTGCTAAAAAGTTAATCAAGCTGAAATGTCATGGAATTTAATAACTACTACAGAAGAGGTTTTAAATTCAATATACCACTAATTATGTTATTTTCCAACAGGAAATATGTTTTATGGTAATTAGACCAAGTACTGTTTTCAGTTATACTTGGCTATTTATTTTTGTTTATCCCAGTTTTGCTCCTTCCGGGTTGAGAACAGCTCTAAAATTAAGCAGGCCCTTAAATTTAATCTAATTACATATACACATGGCTTTGCCTCAGGTGTTTACTTGCTTCCTTACTCTCCCCAGTTCCCCCCTTCATTATGAGACTTTACTTCCATCCCTCACAAATGTCCTGTGGGTGGAATCTCTTACCTTTCAACATGACATCCAAGATAGATGACTAACGGCAGCCACTGACATTTATAAGTATTTATAATAAATATATTTGAATTAAATCAAAGCACAGGCACAAAGACAGACAGACTGCAGCATCTTTAAAGCGGTAGATATCATAAAATGTCATTTCCAACATTATCACTATCACACAATAGCAGGCATAAATGGTTTCTGGCAGTTTTAAAACACCCGAGGAATGTTTCGCCATGAACATACTTTTAATAGCAACCAGCTATTCACAGGCAGGTGTGAATCCTGTATGGCTTTGTGAATTTTAAATGACTACATCTGATGTTCGGAGCAAAGTCAGAGCCAACACTAAGCATGTGCAGTGTGGGTACGAAATGCAGGGCAAGAAAAAACACAAAATCTATATCGCATTGATTGGAGTTTCTGTGTTAAGCACATTATTTTACAATGCAGCACAACAAAGTTGTACCTTTTTTTTCTAAATAAAAACCTCAATGCAAAGCATAACATTCAGTTGAAACAGATATGAGTAGACTGTTACAGTGCTGACCACAGAAATATAGTAAATGATCTCATAAGGGCTATGAGTGTTTTAATTAAGCAAGAAGTGCAACACAGAAGAGAAGCTCCAAGGCAATAAACGTTTTTCACCTGTCGAACCAGTTCAACAGCAGAGCACCCCTAGAGCCGCAGGAACCACAGCAGGGATGTGAGCAGCAATGGGCCCCCCGGACAGCCTTCGGCCTCGCTACTGGTGGTGGATATTTTCCTGGAGTGTTTTTCCCTGTTGCTTTCAGTTGTAAACACAGGTCTCCAACAGCTTCTCCCCAGGCTCTGTTCTACAAAATTTCAGCTTTTGCCTAAACCTTCCCCTTTTTTCACCCCATCACACATGGGTACATCCCTTTCACTCTAAATCTTCTTTGCTGGGATTTTACTACTGTTGCACCATGCTCCTCCTCCATCTCGTGTCTGCTGTTAGGATTTGTATTTCACGTGAATGGCTGGGAGAAGTATCTACAATGTGAGGAAAGTCACACTCCCAAGTACGTGTATATGCACCAAGCAGGCACATCCTTCCTCTCATCCCTGTCATGGGGTGGCTACATCCAGTTCAGGAGTGGTCATTGCAGCAGAGAGACAGCCTGAAATCAGACATTGCATGCATGACTGAGTTTTAAGTCTATTTAATAGTATGCAAGTTTTGCTTTTTAGTCTTTGGGCCAGTCAGTTTAACTTCAGTTCCTTCCCAAATGCTGGAACAACCCTTTGCAAGCACCAACACCCCAGCAAGGAAACGAGAAACAACCAAAATGAGTTTGTCATTAATAAATTCCATCCAATCAGCCTAGTTTTTTCCTATGACAAAGCAAAAACTCTTGTAGGTGGGAAGGAGACAACAGGTCTCCGTGCTTTGACTCCAGGAAGATTTTTGACACTGCCCCACTTCTCAGGAACAGACCAGGGAAACACAGTCTGGATTACTTGACCAACGCGGGGGCAAAAGTGGACTGAGAATTGGAATTATTTTAAGTTGGGGGATGGCATTAAGCTGGGAAGACATGCAGGCGAATCATAGTGTTGTCCATCAAACCCATGATATTCCCAGACTCCCTGGTTATACTTCCTTTATTTTTCTAAAATCTGCCTCCTTTTAGTCCTTTCCCTGCACTGGCACGCTGCCTGCCAGCTCCCTGCTTAGTAACACCGAGCAGAGTGTTAATGTAGCTGTGCGCTCTTTTTCCCTCTTCCATAGCGTGAACACAAGCCAGGTAAGAGCAGGCAGCACAGCGGGGTTAGTATTTTCTCCCAGACTGCTGCATCCCTCATTTCATCTCTCCTGTAGTCACAGAGGAGCACGGTGTGACAGTGCTCCTGTCCCAGCCGGGTGCATGGGCTGTGCGACAATCCCTGTGATACGCAATCAGCATCGAAACACTTCACGTTGCAGGAACAAATTACCAGATTTGTCAGGCTGTTTGTTTTAAAGCAGCAGAACTTGCTTTCGCCGTATTTGACCATGAAGAGAGGAAAATGGCCCATGCATTCACATGAATTTGTCCTGCAAATTGCTACCCACGTAATTCACCTCCCACCTGCCCTACTAGCAAATCTTAATTCTCCTATGATGTTTACTATTAAGCTTTTCCTCCTTCTTTCCTAAGTTTTTTGGATTTTCTCTTTGCTGCGCCCATGTACTTCAGGTGAGAATTTAAGTTGTTCCATGTTTGTGTTTTGCCAAAGCCTAAACTTTCCGTGGAGACAGTTCTCATCTGCTCCAGGGATGCTGAGGAGAAAAAGCCTTTCAAAATCCCCGTTGCCTGGCCCTCAGCAGAGCACTCGTGTTTGGCCTCCAGCTCCCATCCAGTGCTTGGAAAGGGCAAGTAAGAATTCAGAAAAACCTCCTAGCTTGGAGTAAAGCCACCCAGGAGCAAAGGACAGTGGAGGGAAAGTTTCCTTCACATGTTTCTATCAGCTGTAAAAACAAAACGACATCACTGTTAAATGCACAAATCCGAGGGTGTGCCTCGGTCCTGACGACAGCTTCACTTTCCTTTTAATTCAGAAAGGAAAAAAGGAAACAGCCAAGACCTGGGAAGCTAGCCTAGGTGAATCTGAATTTATCCAACCATTACCCCATGGGAAAAAGTCTCTCAGCATTGCTTCAAATGAGCGGGACCCCACAGCTAAGTGAGGATTTCGTCCTCTTGGCTCCTTTTGTTTTCTTTTCAGGATCAATACGTTATGGAAGACAAACATCTAAGGTACCTTGAAGCATTACAGGAAGAATATTCCTCGACATCTTAGGAGTTGCCAACATTTTTAAGAGGTTTTCTATAACTTAAATACATTTGCATTATAGGAATTCTTTTTTTTTTTTTTTTTTTTTTAACTGGAAATACCGACTCCAAAGAAATCAGCAAAATGAGGTCTACAATTTGTTTGATAGCTAATGAGAATGCTACTGCTTAGCACAGGCTGAAAATCATGGTTCGAGGGTCGAGTGATGAATCAATAGGATGGTCATGAGCCGTGCTCTCTCAGTAATTGCCAGGTGAGAACAAATCTGACACAAGCCCAAATACCAGCGAAGGCCTATCCATCTCTCAAAGCTGCCAACAATAACTTTTCACTGTTAGAGAGTTTACAAAGTTGCTTAACTTCATCATAAAGCAGTTTTGCAAACATCGTTCTGTAGAAATCCACACTGATATACTTATTCCTCTAAAGGAAATTACCACTCTTCTCCTTTGGAGTTTATTGGACGTTATCCTAAGCACAAAAGAAATTCTTAATAAACAGATTATAAGCATTTTGAGAAAATTCATGAAATAATTTGCAACACAAATGAAAATCTGCTGGCAAAGAATGAAATGTTTTTTTAAAAAAGAATGAGTTTGTTATTTCCTTTAATAAACATATTAACTTATATTCAAATTAGCTACAACACTGGGAATCGCAGCAAGTGTTGATTGCCAAAATTCCCAGAGCTGCTGCTAATTCATCAAACAAGGCTGAAAGACTCTTTTTTTTATTTTATATAGATACAGGAGTGCTGAACTACAACAAATTAACAGACCATTGTGGATTATACATATGTTTTGACACAACTCTAGGGCTGATAAACAATCAAAGTTGCTACGTAACACGCATATAACACAATATGTTAAAGGTGGGCATCTACAACAGCATTTACCTTGTGGTCTTCACGCTAAAGGACGACATACTCCAGCCTCACCTCTGCCTCACAGGAATTTCCCAGTTTCTTGATGTACCAGCTTTTCTTTTTTCTCCCACTGACTATCCGGATGAACAAGGATGAACCAGCAGCAAGTTTGTAAAGAGAAAAGGGAATTTAAGTAAAGTGAGGGACGACCAACGTCTGCAAAGAGAGTCGAGGGAAACTGAAGAGCCCGGCTAAGCGTCTGCTGAACCCAGCCGCAGCCTTCCCCTCGGCTGGGAGGCTCTTACATCACCTCCTCAGCGCCCCATGCCAAAGGTTATTTTGCCACTTGCAAACTCTAATAAAGATTTACATTAAGCTGTAAAGCAAAAAAATGTTAGTATGTGATTATTATTCCCTTTACACAGTGTCTGACAGGAGACTATAAATCCTACATTTACATTGGAAAAATTGCTGAAAATGGAAACCAGTAAAATCCCAAACATCTTCATAATCAGGGCAACTTCATGCGCAAGAATTCCAGGTGTATTTTTAAGGGAAAAGGGTGAATCTTTATAAGGAGAAAGTATTAAGAATATCACTGCTTTTTTTAAGAACACTTTAAACTGCAGACCAGGATTTCTTCAGATACTTTTAGGCTCAGGTTTAGCTTATGTTTCAAGGTTAAAAAGTCTCATTATTCCTTGTGTGCCCTATTCTATATGCTCAGCGTAGACCTGCTCAGCTGGCATCTGCAGAAGTGCAGAAGAGCTTCCACATAGAGCAAGCCTGGGCCTTGAAGCCGGGGCACTTGGCAGCTCTCCTCCCGGGGTGGGGGCAAATTATTGCAAAACTGTGTGCACTGGGCTAACGCGGACTCTGAAATTTCCACAGGTTGAGGGAGACAGAAACACCCCCCCCCCAAAAAAAAAAAAATTCCCTTTGACCTTTACGCAGAGGCGGAGGTTGTTGTCCCGCATCGGAGGGTGCTGGCTGCGGGGACCTTTCCGTTTGTGCCGGACCGGGATAACAGTTGAAGGCCGTGATAAAGACCCTAGTTCTCCTCTTAGTGCGAAAGGAATAGACCTACACCGGGACAGAAGAGAGCAGCAGCAAGTCTGCACTAAATTTAACTGGAAAATTGTTTCCTACAGTATTATTTCCTATTTTCCCTGCATCACCTCTCTTGTTGAAGGGTGAATGAGGCGGTCATGTGCTGTACTGGGTGCTGGACTGAGCTGAGGAAGGGGAGAATGGGGTTCGTGGCCACCAAGGCAGGACCCCAGCAGCAGTGTCCCTCCGCATCCACGGACCTGAAGCCACCAGCAGCTGCACAACGGCATCACCAGGTAGCTTACGGTCTCTCAAGCATGAAAGACCTACCAAGTGGTAGGTAGATATTAACTGGTTTTAGGAAAAAGACTGTCTGCATGAGTTTTAAGAACAAGTAGATGTGACTGCGTCGGTCTTGGCAGCGACCAGGACTGCCCCAACCTCCATTTCACCATCTTGCTTTCATGAACGGCACCGATACAGTGAGCCCATTTCAGGAGACGCAGCACATCTCTACTGTCCTATACAAGGAAAAATAATTAACGGACCAAGGCACTGCAGGAAAGAGACCCCTTTTTCCCACCTAATCAGTTTTCACATTTTTTCAGCAGTTTTTATTAAGGAGACTTTCACAACAGGGCTGCTGAGGCACCACAGCCTTGTGCTACAAACTTCTGCTGCACAGCATGGAAATATTATGCAAAGGGCTGAGGGAGAAGGGCCAGAGCTGTCAAGTGGCAACTCAGAGACTTTCAGACAATTATGAGCAGCCGAAAGAGATCTTTGTTCTCTAGAAGAAGAGACATTTATACTCAAAACTTAAATTTCAGTGAATTTTTGGCTGTGTCCTCTTTACTCTTCTGCACATTTTTCATGTATATTTTATGAATACTTCATTAGAATTTCAGGGAGATTTTCTCCAGTCTAAAGTGAAATATTCCTTGCTTGGTTTTATGTAGTGTTACAAAAACGTAAGTATTTAGACCACGGTTTTATGTTTAGAAGCTGCATTTTTAATAGAACTTTTCTGAGATGCGTGAAGTTTACTCTCATGCAATTTTTTAAAATTTTATTTTCAGTTCTGAGAAATTTTAATGCCTTTTTAACATGCAGTAGTATTGGTATAATATGTCATTTTTTCTCCATAAAAGTCTGCATGATGCTGCAAGGAGGATATACTTATTAGTAGACTTTTACTGGAATTATGGGTACTTTCAGAAATGTTTTTTTTTTCAATCTTTTATGAATATTTTCATGAAAATCTCTGAAAGTATCTTGGAATGTTTCATTACTATTTTAGTACATGAAATGCAAAGACAGCATTTTCATGGTTTAGTAACTTTTTAAAATGGAACTTATGTTAAACTTTTATGAAAATTCACATATGGGATTTTCAAAGTACAAAATATCCTGTATGACTCTAGTTACTTCTCTCTCTGCCTGTTCATCTGGAATTTGGGGGTTAATAGTCTATATCACAAAAAGCCTCTGTTTGAGGGGGGAGAAGATGTCCACTGCCTTGACTCACTAAATCTTCACTGGCCCACCAAAATTCAGAGATAAGATCCATTTGTGATCCATCTACAATCATTTCATAATAACACTAGGAATTTTTCAAGCATGTCTGCTTTCTCTACTCATGCTTCAAATGCACGAGTCTGAACCTACGTGGTAGCGGGGCAGATATTTGTAACGGGTGAGCAAAGGAAAATGATGGTCACGGATTCCCGTCCCGGCTGCTGGAGCAGCTGGGCAGGCAGAGGTTTCAGTGGCCACCAGCAGCAGGACTGTACGAAGAGGGTGAGCGATTGCATCTGACCTGCTACGGCCATTGCCAACGGCATTGTTAAATTTTACGGGAATTTTTTTCACCAGCAGGAAGATGCCCGGATACTACAAAACCTCTTTCAAAGTTGCCATGATAAAAGACTGGGGACTGCATCTCAGCTGCAAGTGTACTTTACAGAGCTATGAAATGCTGCACTATCCAGCGCTATGAAAATGATGGCCTCAAGCAGGGCATTGATCAAACTGGAGACAATTTAATTTAAACACAGACTGCTGTTACACTGCTCAAACTTAGGACAGAGCTATTTTTTGAAAGGGAGAAGAAAGGGGCATATCTTTGAGGGTTTGTGGAGAACCTCTCCGTTCTCACCACGCCAACACTTCAGATGGTTTCCTACCCTTACTCCAATAGCACAAACAGCACCCGGAGGGTGCAACGAGAGCGCCCTACACCCCTGAAACGGTTCATCTGCAATCCCCCACGCCACGCTCGGGAACTCGCTGTCTTTCAAAGCAGTCTTGCAAACCATGGTTTCTTGGCAGTGAATATGCACGACAAATTGCATCACGTGGATGTAGGTCCACACATCAACTGCACATTGCAGACCGTACCACCATGGATGACGAGGTTATATATAGACTCAGTGCCTAGCATAATGAAGCTTCAAATTCTGCTGGGGCCTCCAAAATCTATTATTTTTCATTTCCATAATGTGTTAGCATATTGGGCCTGTGCTGCCAACAGGAGAAAGAGAAGTGCAATCCAATTTGACTGTGCACATATCTGTAACGCTGTGCAAGCCACAATAACCTTCACAGTTAAAACCTGGTAAGGGACAGCCTTTCTAAGTTTTCATGTAATGCAGATACGATACCTTTTTTTACACAATTGAATTTGCATAATTTGCTTGATGTTGCAGCCTTTTCATAGTTTATATATTAAAACAACGTTTTCTCTTTAATAAAACCCAATGTAGTATCAATGCCCATGAATTCTATTGAATTAGACAGATGTTTTTTCTCACACTAATAAGTATGAGAAGCAGTCCAATTTTTATGACATACTAAAGTTTAGATTTTAAATTTTAAACAACTGAACACTGAATTAAATTTTGCATTTAGCAGAGATACAAATCCCATAACCAATAGTATTAAGTCTACAGAGGTTTGACTATATTGCTTTAAAGAACCGAAAGACAATTATTGGCAAAAAGTCATTTTAGCGTTAGTGTTCCTGGTTACACAGGGCTGTGTTATAAAAGAGACTAGGATGTTTTTGTTATTTTTCTCTTACCTTGATATCAAGCCAATTGAAATTCTCTATAGCCACACATTTTATGACATAATGTTTAATATCTAACACAGACACTAAACAAAATAATCTAAAGAGGTGATATGATACATCATTCTGTTTCTTCTTCCATTAATACAGCAAGGTTTGCTCGTAATATAAACCATTTTAATCAGACAATAAAGTCATTGCTCTGACCCCCGGGAGAACCTTAGAATTACAGTAAACTTAGACTTTGAGAAGCACTGGAGTAACAGCCCTGGTGAGGAGAAATTCACCACAAACCACTGCAACCTCCCCTTCCATGGTTCTTCCTTTCCTTCGGGGCGATAGGAAAAATGGACCAAAGACAGGTCAGATAGGGCACGGTGCAATGAATCTGCATCCTTGGTAGGGTTCAGTATATGACACCGCTGACTTTCTCCACCTCCCATTTAGTCAAGAGCACCATGTTGATCAAATTTACTTCAACATAGCTGGTTACCAAAAATCCCCCTCTAAGATACAGAATTCTCTGACCACATAGCTCGTACACTGCAACACTAATACATTACCTTTTCTTTCAATAAAGATCTTCCTGCAGCATCACTGGCAAATTTTTACAACAATTGCTTCAACGGGAAAAAAAATTTTAAAAAGTTTTCTTACAGTGTCAGTAGAAGTTTTCAAGACGACTGCATGCAGAGTCCCAGTACTGAACTGGGGCAGTTTGCTGCAGCTTTACAGCATCCCATGGCACTGCCGAGCTGAGCAGCAGGTGGTGGGAACCCAACCAGGAGCAGCACCCTCTCAGCTTAGCAAGGAGTTGAGTGTTTACAGCCTGGGGAAGAACTGGTCCTTTAGAAAAAAAAAAACAATTGTCATCTGACAAAATTTCTGATTTATCTGAGCAATAGGTGACTTACAGTTAACCTCACTTTTTTTTTTCAGCTAAATAGGGGTGGATTTGAATCAACTAATGAGCATACGCCTTTGAACTTGTAAAGAGAAATAAGCTCAGGATCCAAATCTGGGTGCAAATTTTATTACTGAGGCCCTTTTCCAGCTCTAAACCCTTTCTGTTCCAAGACCAGTCAGAGCGCGCAGGGTTGCCTGGCAGAGATGCTCACTTTGTGAGGATGGACAAAACGAAGATAGACTAAGAATAAACTTAAAATATATTTTCAAGTGATGTTTTGCCTCCTGCAGTTGTTTTAGTAACATCCTATGACTCCAGCAGAGGTGCACTGTCAAACAATAATGAAAGAAGAAACCTTCCAGGCAGAGTCTCCCCTAACTACAGACAAAAACAATGAAGCATGAAGAAACCCAACACCACAACATCCACAGCAGGGATGGAAAAAACCCTTCCTTACCTGGGCCACTGTGAGATCGTTGTAATTTCCATGCAGCAGCCATACACAGCCAATGGATTTATAAATGTTTAATAAGAGAGGTGGTGAAATTTATACCGATCTCAACATTTTTTCATAGAAACCATTTCCTTACAACCCCAAAAATTCAGTTTTAAAGCCCTCAATAATTTGTAGAGGAGGGTGACTTTTTCAAGTATCCGTTGGATTGCAATTTGAATGCATTCAAGAAAATTCTCTGTAATAAAGCAGGTTGTGTGGAACATGTTAATATTGAAGGTGAAATGAAAAAATAGCAATGAACATGAAATATTCTGACACGGCTGAAAATAAATGCTTTGCAGAAACGTCAGTTTCAGCAAACTTTAAATATATTTTTCACTCAGATTGTATTTCAGGGAGTACTTTGATTAGCGTGTCGTTGCATACAGTAGACCTGCCAGTGCAGGTACAAATCAGGAGTTTTGTCGGTTGTGAGGAAGCAAGGTCTCCGGTCACCTCTAGCAGATACTAGCCTTTCCCACACCAGGGAAAGTCCAAGTGCCTCGTTAGCTCCAGCTCCTACCACATTTTGCAGTGTGCTGTGTATCGTAGAAAGCGGTTTAGCTGCACTTTCGGTGAGGATTTCCAGCAGTCATTAGGAACCATGAAATCCCAGCCTGCAGCGCTGCAAAACCAGCCCAGCTTGGTCCTAGGGAGCCTGGGGAACGTGCCACCACCTTTCTTGCACTCCATGGTGTGCGCGAGAGCTCGAGGCAAGAGGAGAGCCTGCTGCCAACAGACCTGAGAGGTTTTTACTCCTCCTTAGTAGCCATGCCCAGAGCTGGGCTCCCTCTAGCCCCTGTCCTGCACCCACGGGAGCTTTGTGGTCCCCCAGCTGCCCCTTGCACCGTGCCAAAATCCTGGTCCCTTCTTCCCCACAACCTCCAAGAGCACCACAACCTACCCAGACTCACTCACCATTATTTGGAGAGTGGCAGAGCTGATAACCCTTACAGTTCCTTGCCATGATGTCTCACAACGCCATCCGGAAACTTGTAAGCTTTGCAATGTTTCCTGCAGAAAAGTAATTTTAGTTTATTGCAGCGGGTAAGAAGTTAGTTGTTGGTCTTCACTGCAGCTGTCGAAGTATTACCAAAATGGGAACGTGCCAATGTCCAGCTTCGCTGGAAGCTTATGAAGACTTGCAGGACAGTTCTTATTAAAAATACAAAAACTCTGTGCCTGGGTTTTCAGGAGTGATTCCTCACTTCATGGTGTTGAGATACTTAAAGAGAAGATTTTTTTCAAAGAATCTTTGTGATGTTCCAAAGGATGTTGTGATTGTTGAGACCAGAGGCTTTACAAGACCATCTGTTCCTCTGGAAAGTGCAGGTCTGCTACTCCCTGCCCAAGTCTCTATAAAATACTCTGCAGAACCTACGGAATAAAATGCAGGGAAAGAAAAAAGTAAAATAGAATGCACTGAGGTAAGACCAAACAAGTGGAGCGCTCAGCTGAGCAAGTCTGCTCAATGAAGAAATAGCATTTTTCTACAGTCGTTGTTGTAACTATGATCACTTTAAGGGAACGTAGATCCTTTCCACACAGTTAATCCCAGGGAAGCTTGAAGCAGAGCACAGAAGTGATAGCTTATTACAGCTAAGGCAAATGAAACCCTGCTTGCTCTCTCTCCAGTCACAGCCTCACTCTGTCCATCCCTGAAGGAAGCGCTCCTATGCAGAATGACTTGAAGGTGCTCTTGGTGTGCACTTGTTGAGCCAGATTTTGCAAAGATTTTGAACCAAGTTTATTCTTGGGAAACTTGCATCTAGATCACGAGCAGCACAGCTCACCAGTTGTGTTATCGGCACCTGCTCTCAGCAGCAGGTGCTTTTGTCAGAGCTCATCTGCAACGGACAAAATGTGTTGTACTGTGAGAGATCCTCAATATGATGCGTGCTGCCTGGACATGAGCATCTCCTGCTGGGGTTGGCCATAGGCACCAACACAACCCTAAAAGTGGCATGTACCTCCTGACCTGACATAATTAACAGCACTTCCGTTAAAAGGGCGACGAAGCTCCAAATGCAAAATTCACAAAATTCACAACATAGATTCACAAAATCCACAACATAGATTCACAAAATCCTGCATCCACAAAGTAATGCACCATTGCATCTTTAGTAAGCACAGCATAAAGCTCCCACTCCAACATAACGGCCGCCTTTCAGCCACCTCCACTCTCTCCATCCCCGTTGTTGGAAGATGATCTTAGGAAGCATCTGTGGGAATCCCCCCTGCCACTGAGCATGGGGCTGGTGGGATTGCCCATGATACTTCCACCCTGTACTGCTTGCCCATCCTATCACGGACTCTAAATAATAAAGACTTTTATTTAGCAAGTATTTATGAGAGCTACAGAAAATCCTGCTGAACAAGTTAAAGTACAATGCAAGCTGGTCTGTAACCATAAATGCCTGCCTTCTTGGGCATGCTAAACATTTTTTTTTCCAACCAAGCTTCAGCACCAATATTCACTGAACCCAAACTAAAGGTATTTTAAGTCAATACTTGAAATTTTAGAGAGGCATAGCAGCAGTTATCCTCAGCTGGTTTAAATGTTGATTCCTTTGGCTGAGCTGCTCATTCCGGTTGCTGCTTTTAAAACTTTTGAACTAAGTGCTCTCAGATGAAATTTTGAAGCAAGAGGTATTTTAAGATGTTCCATATTTCCTCTTTGCTGGTCGTATAGCCTTTGATCCCACAACTTGTAGGCATTACTTTCTATTTAAAGATTCCTTCATAAACTGATACCTTTCATGCTTCTGACACTGGGCTTGAAGCAAGGTTTTATTCCCCAGACCACTATGCTCAGCCCCATGTATCCCTCGCTCTCAAAACAGCCCAACTCACGTCCCCAAATTTAGCAGCCCAACATGCAGTATAATCGACCAGGCCACCTCCACCTGCCCCAGAGGGGACAAACCTTAAGCGGGGCATAGGGTAGGATTTTGTACTTATTTGCCCCCGTTCTTCCGTGCCCTGACCCACGGGCTGATAACGGGACTTGGCAGGGTGGCTGCAGCCCTGCTCCCACTGGCAGGCATCGAGAGCATTGCTGTTTTAGGAAAACGCTGGCACCTTTCTCTTTCAAGACCGACATTCACTGTTTCCCTTCATTACAAGATTATTTACAAAGGAGAGGGGAGAAAAGCGATTCCCGTTTTTCTGGAGCAGGAGGATGGATGAGCCTCCTGCTTTACAGCCGGGCACTGAAGGATGTGCTTGTGCACAGCTCGGAGAGGGTGGGTGAAAGCACACGGATATTTCTCAAGCTCCAGGTCATTACCTGCAGCGTTTCAAACCTAAACTAAATATGAAGGATATTTGTGGAAGCAGGAGATAATTTTTCAGCAGTTTTCAAAATGCAGGTGCTTTTATCAAGCTGTTTAACTTTTTATATTTAGGCAGATATTGTCCTCAAAACATATTACAGAACCCATGGCAATACATATATAACATCTACCTCATTTGAGGATAAAACTAAATCAGCCTTTATCCTCCATGCTCATCCCAGGCCCAGTCATACCTGTCACAGATGAAGTCTTTCCTTCAATCACAGTGTTAAATGTTACTATTTAGCCCCAAATTTGAGGGACCTGGGATACTACTCACCAGTCAGCGGATGTCTACAGAAGATGAAACATCTGGCCTGGGGTTTGCACAGCCCACTGCTTCCTGCTGAGTTTTTTGTAATGACTAAGGCACAGTGAGCCCTTTCAAAACCCACCTTCAGCTGTGGATGTTGGATATCTAGCCACAGGATTTTTCTGTTTTGAAACAATTTCTTCCCAGTCTTGTATTAGCAATAGTGAAAACAAGCTATTTAAAGCTTTAATGCCTTTCTGAAAAATCTTCTGCTCGGAGAATTTTAGTTATATACAAACAAAAATGCATGTATCCTCCTGTGACATGAAGGAACTAATATTGCTATTTTTAGATAAATATTTGAGTAAATATTTTCCTCCCATGAAAATAAGATCAATTTTTAATTTTCTTAGTATATTTTACAGGGAAATTTACAGTGTTCACAAGTCTTAAAACTCATCTATCATTTTAACACAAGAGTAAATCGTATGCAGCCCATTATCAGCGCTCTGGATGAAATGTTGCATGGACTGCCATGGTACAGACTGGGACAATATTATCACTAATAATGCTCTCTTTGAAATCTCTAAATGAAGGTACATAATGATGGAAGCACACTGCTATAAGCACTCTGTCACAATAACACTTTGCAACGCTGTGGGCAGTGGTACCAAATTAAAAACATGCACTAAATTCTATTATCTGGCAGTTTATTTAGCAATTTGTAGCTTGCAAACACAGCATGCTTGTAATTCATTAGGACGAACATTGGAAAAAAAAAAAAAAAAAAAACAAAACCACTCTTACTTTGTAATTGTGCTTTAAAGGCAAGACCAAAAAATCCTCATGGAAAATAAAGCACTTCACCCCCTCTCCCAATCAGATTTTCTCAAGCCTGGGGAAAACCTTGATCCAGGAAAAAAATTTACAAAGGGCTTGGAAATCTTCATTTCTGATGCTATTGCTAAGTTCCCTGTTCTGCAAGTAGCTTTATAACAACCTACCGAGAGCAAGAGCAGCAGATGTCTCCAAGCCAGGTATTCACAAGAAATCAGAGATCTTGGCTTATTTACAAGCTGCCTTGTTTGCCCGGGTGGCAGAAGCTGAAATGGAAGTGAATGGGTGAGAGCTGCTGAGAAGGAGGAAGAATTACAAAAGAGTCCAAAAAGTACTTTTTTTTAAAAAAATACCATCTGCTGCTGCTCTGGGTTTCCCACTGGTTTTCCTCAATATTTTTTCCATTATCGGTTCCAACAGACCCAGTACCAGCACAGCAGAGCCCGGTCCCACCGCCTCGGTCTCTCCACCCAGCCATGCACCTTCCCTTTGGGGCCAGAGCAAATGCTCCTGCAGAGCTGGACCTGATGGTCTCCTGATGCGAAAAAATAGATGATAATTTGTTAGCTACTCCCCACCAGTTAATAAAAAATGAATGTTAAGTCTTCCAGAGTAATTGCCTTTCCTTCATCCCTATTACTCGACTGTAAATTGCACTGATCTGTTTCTACAGAAAAGGCACTCTGAAGGCACGATGCTTTGTATGAATTTGGTGACCCATCAAGCGTTTCAATTATATGATATTTGTTGCACTGAAAGTCATGAATAAACATTTCTTAATATTTTAGGTACTATCCTGCTCAAGCAGGGTTACCATTTCGCATCATTTTTCTTTTGGTGCTTACATTCAACACGTCCTGCAGTGGAGCTGTGCAGTTTAAGTCACTTAGCCACAGTGCTTTACTTTCTATTTACATCGTAGCTCTTTGACCCCACACTGATTGCTGTAGCAAATAAGACCGTATAATTGGAATAAGTGTCTGTCTTGTTCACGATTTGGCAAATACTACAGTTCACCAACTGTCCAAATTAAATGTAGGTATTTTGGCAAACCACTGTCTAACAGCTGTTCTGCCCAGCGTCATGAAGTCTCAATATCGATATGCATTAAAAACACTTCTACTCTAATTAAAGCACCAGGACTCATCCTGGATTTCACAAAACTCTGCTACAGCTGTGCACAGAGATGCAGACAATTGAATAACAGCCTTGAATCCTATTTACTATTACCTCTGAAAACACGGAGTCATCCCTTCCATTTGTTAAGGTCAAGAAACTCCAGGATGCTAAAACAGTCAATTCATAAAAGGCAGATGAAAAGCACGGTTACCAGGGCAGTGTTTCAGCGGGAATGGATAGGGAGCCGAGGAGCAGTGCCTTTGGCTCTGAAACCGCAGGGGTCTGCTGCGAGGGCGGTTTACATGACCCGCACGCTGCTGCAGCGCTCACCGGGACGTGGGACGGGTTTGGATGGGTCTTTGTCCCTTCAGCGCCTCTCTTCTCGCACAAATCTGCAGCAGGGTCCGCACTGAAAGTCGGCTTCGCCGGAGGCAGCGGGGACCGCTGGAGGAGAGCACCTGTAACCCACCGATATTCGACGCCCTTGGTCCTCCTGCCTCCTGCCAAGGAGCCCAGGACAGCTCAGCCCCACAGGCACGCTTCCCGGCCGTTCCTGACCTCCTCGGAGCGTATCCTCTGCACAGCAAAGCTGAGCAGCCGACAGGACACCGTGGAGCCCTGTCCCCCCTGCCCCCTGCACCGCTGGCACAGCCAGAGACACGTGTGCCCTATGAAAGGCTCACAACATTTTTAATGTTGGATCGGGTTTATTACACAGAAATGGCTCATGGTCAAAGAATAGGTCACGTAATTTTTTTACTGCTGCTTTGGGCTACAAGCATTCATTAGAAAACAAGAAATCACAAGAAATCTACAGTCTGCAGCATATTAGAAATACACACATTTTAATAGCCCCCGGATAATGCCCTTGTAGCTTTTGTTTGTAAATACTTGCTGTTTTCCTCAATCAACTGAACAGCAGGGAACAGCCCTGGGCTAAGTCAGTGTCTCTGCAAGGAAAGATTTAGAAAGCCCTTGCTGTTTTTTTGGGGTGCGCGAGGAGCTGCACACCTTTGCAAGCCAACAAGCTGTGTCCAGCCTCTTAAGCAGGCAGATTGCTTTGTACCCTTCTTCCTTAGGGCTCCTGCTTTCTTGAAGGAGTCAGGACTGTGCCAGAAAAATTCAAATTCATCATTTTTCCAATGTAATTGCAGTTCTTTCATAATGCCTCACATGAAGCACCACAGAGTCAAACTGATTCTTGCAATATCACTCTAGTCTGAGACCGCCAGCTTCTTCCCTCTCAAATCCACCTTGTGATTTTCTGGTGTGATCGATCATCTTTCTGAAAGACAAAATAGATCAATGCAGGGATGAAGAACATAGCTAGACTCTCAGTGTCTAGATCTTTGCACAGATTTGTAGCACCTTAACCTGCAGAGAAAAGGATTTTCAGATTTATATGCAGAAATTTTTGTATGAATCAGTCTTTTCTGGCCACAGAAAAAGGAATTTTCACAGAAAAAAGAAACCAAGTGCATGACCCCATTTACCAGGCCTCCGGGAAACAAGAACCCATGAAAACCCAAATATGCCAGAACCAAAATTGTCTCTGATGTTTTGTTCCTTCCCTTGGAGATTTAGACCATCAGCATCCATCCCGTGTGCTCAGTGTGGGAGCTGGGGCATAGCCACGCGCAGGCTCCAGCACTCCGTACCCCACCCCAGTAACACACATACATAAACAATTCCAGGTTTTATCACTTCCAGCCTTTTCTCACTGCTTCCAAAGGAGGGAAGGACTCTCAAGAGCACATAATATGTGGTCACATAATTACACACCGGGGAAGCAGAGCTCAGTTTTCTCAATTGAAGTATTGTTACAAAATAAAGAATAAAGTAAGAAAAACACCCCTTTCTTTACTGATTTTAAATTGATGCAAAGAAACGAGATTGCAGCCAAAAAAAAAACCAAAACACCACCACGTAGGACAGAGTTCAGTGTAAAGGCATCGTTTGATACCCTTCACCGTACAAGAAGCAAGATTGGCCCCATAATTAGAAATCCTGTATATTATGCTGTGTCAAATTAAAGAAGTCTGTCCAGAGTTGAGGTGAACCTCAACTAAACCCCCTGCAGCACCCTGACCTTTGCCAGTCCCCAGAGCCCATCAGATGTGCTGAAGTTTTCACAGCGAGTTGGGGTGGGATTTGCAAAACTAGAAAAAGGCTTTTGATGGCAAATTCTCATTAAATTTAATGGAGACTTGATCCATCAAGAAGCTGCAGAAGACTCACCACCAACAGCATCAAGCCTTTACGGTCAGAGGAGCAACATGGTTCACCATGCTTTGCACCAAAGTGCTGGCTAGCTTAGTCACTGCTCACTTCATCTGGAGCTCCATCCACCAGCACATGAAGCTCTCTAATCACCCTGGTTACCAGCAGAAAAAGCCAACTTTCTGAATACTTCACATGAGTTCCTTCCAGGCAATTTCACCTCCATCTCACAACATCACTGCTCACAAGCACTCATCTTCCCACTGCAAGAAAACCCCCAGATCTTATGTAGAGTTAATGCTGATATTTTCCCTTGCTCTTGATATTTGTCATTGCAAACCATGCCTTCTGGGGGTCTCCTCTGCACAAATCAAAACAGTATATATGTTTGAGATCAAGTATTCTCCTCATGCATGACATAATGTGCCTTCAGGCCAATATTTTTACAAGTGGTCACTATTTTAGGTGTTTTCCTTTCTAACACTTCACAACATGAGCCTGCCAAACAGCCAGTGCCACTTAGAGGCTTCCCTGCAAGAATTTGTGGGGCTCATCATGACCTACTCCTGCTTTTGAGGATTTGTTTGCCTATTTGTGTGCAACTCGTCTGTCCCTTCCTGGGGTGGCAGCTGCAACCCATGCTGCAGGGCTCCTGCCCAGAAATAGCCCTAGAAATGCTCTGAGGATGCAAGAAAAATGCTTGTCTTTGTAGAAAAAAAAATGTATTTTTTCCACCACTTTGCCCTGAGTTATCAGAGAAGAAAGAACAGGGAAAGCCAGAAAACTCTGATATAACCTGGTCTAGTGTAAGGTGTCCCTGCCCATGGTGGAGGGCGGGAGGGGAACTAGATGATTTTGTGGTCATTTCCAACCCAAACCATTCTATGATTCTATCCCCATCCAAGGCTGTGGAAAGCTCAGGGCTGTGAGGTCCTATTCAGGGTGGAAGAAAAATGAGTGTATCATAGCGTCAGTGCCTGTTGGTAGCATCCTCATTACAGTCCCGGTCTCACAGTGATACTAGACAAAAACAGAGTGTTGTTAATTACAATAATGTGTTATAAAATATTTATTCATAAATATGTTCACAACACAAGAAGCAAGCTATAAAGCTATGGCTATACTAGTAACTAAACAGGCCATGGTCTCCTGTTTGAGCTTTCTGGCAAGTGACACAGCTCATACACACCTGGCTGTCCTCCCCGTTCTCTTCCAAAATAGGTTGTTCTCACCCCTACTGCGTTTATTAACAGCCCCAGGTGTGTGCTGTCTCCTGAACCTCGGCATTATTTGGGACTGAAACCCATGGGACGTAGCGTGGGAAGGCATCGGTTGGTACAAGCCAAAGCTGTGCCAGGGAGGGTGCTGGGAATTCGAGTGATGTCCAGTGCTGGAGCAGATGATTTTCTCATGTGTGACTTGCTGTTACACACACAGCTCACACGGCAAACATACAGACCTGCTATGCTGAAACTGAAAGTCCAGTATTTGGAGATTGTCCAGAAAACTTTTACTGTTAGGAATTCAGAGTTCACACTGAAGAGCTAACATCTGCAAAACATCAAACATTCTAAAATGCTTATCTCAGGTTAGCTTTTCCTTAGCAATTCTATAAACAACCTGTCCTAAAAATAACCTGACAAGGAAAGGTCAAATGGAGTACAGCCATCACATACCCCAAGATCAATACTACTAAAATATAGAACAATTCAAAACACATCACCTCAGTCTTGCTCCTCTTTATCCATCATCAAACCGACATAACATTGATAATCCTATCAGTGCAGAAGACAAAGAATAAAACACAGTAAGCAGTTTTGAGTTATGGAACAACAGGAAATAAAAAAGGCTGGGTTTGAGTAAACACATTTTCTTTGAGCTAAAAGATGTAGAACTTTTTTTTTTTTAATATAATCATACCTCCTTTTAGCCCCTGTAATTAAAATTTGAATTCAGTTTAATAATGGCACATGAATGTGTGCCTGACTCTGTGAGCCTGATCCCTTGCATTATCACTTTCATGGACAGAAACCCTGTGACCAAAGCAGACTCAGAAATCAAAACGCAGATTTGGGTTCTGATGAGATCCCTCATGCTCCTCTGTCTGATTCTCTGTATTCTGATAAGGACCATTTTATTTGTGTTCATTTTTTATCTTGCATGAAACTATTCCAATTTCAGGGACATTTCTCTTTCTCCAAGCACATACACCAGTAAATGAATGTATTACAAGGATTACAATAAACACAACTGATATCAATAAAATCTCACAGAACCATAAAATATTACTTTCTGTAAAAAGTGCAATATTTGGAAGGACTATTTCTAATGCTGTTATCCTTTAACATCTTCAGTTAAGGCTGCTTGTTTCTCTCTTCTTCAGTCACTAATAAATCTGCGAAAGAAGAAACGAAACAGGCATCCTATTATATTGCAAATATATAACTCTTACGTAAAATACCTGTTTATCCACTAGCCAATATATAATTTTCCAACCACTCTATAAACCAATTTGTTGCTATGACCCATCCACGCTGTGAAGTTCCCCTCTCATGAACTATTTTCCTGTCTCCATAGTAACAAATACACTTAAAAAGGAAGGAATGAATAGGGTGATGTACAAAAGTGGGTGACAATACAGTCAAAATCGGGAGCACATTCAAAAGCTGGAATGACCACAGATACTTCATTTTGTCAGGCAGACCTGCAGGGCTCTTGCTTAGGAATGTTCTTACTTCAGACCAGCAGGAAAACGGTCAGAGCATTATGATCTAGTATCCTTTCTTCCCACTATTTTTCCCTGTTTTAATCACAATAACAAGTACTTCTGTTGCACTGGATCAAGACCTCATATCGGAATAGGAAATTAAATCATTGCTACTACTGAGGCCCACATCCACAGCCCTCAAATTTAAACTGCTTATTGGATAAACAGCACAAATTCTGCAGCAGAATTAATTACAGGCACCACACATGGATCAAAATACATAACTGATCTTAATACATAACAACACTGAAGTGGTAAAAATGTTTCCATAAAACATGAGAACAAATTCTGCCTGTCCAGAAAAATAAAATTAAAGAAGCATTATCACGAAGTTTAACAAATCCTAGATACGGCTGCATAAACAGAGCATGTATTACCAGCAAAACACAGTGCTGAAAGATTTTCGCCAACCTTTTGTACCAGCAGCCACTGAGAGCATCACAACGGTTTGGGTGGGCTGTTGGCACTCTGTACCTCGAGCCATGCTGTTGTCATGTGTCGTAACAGTTTTCTCTCTTTAAAAAATAGCTCTAGAAAGAGAAATTACTTAGATATGTAAATTAAATGTGTCTGTAGGTCTCTGCATGACTCTGGCTTTAATGTCTAGTCTCACAACCCAGTTATGCTATTTTGTGATCTGTGAACCATTTTCCATTCTTACTAAAAACAAAAGAATGTGGTACAAACAGTGTTCACCCTTATAACCAGGGTTTTCAGGAAATATTCTTAAAGCATCCTTTTCTGATCCCTTTTCTTAATGTGTAAGGGAATTTGAGGCAACAGAGGAAGACACATTCTTATCTACTGTACAGACAAGCTGTTTTCTCCTGAATACCAAGAGTATCTTAGTATCTGAAATAATTTTGTTTAAGAGGGAAGAAAAAATATTATTCACTGAAGACATTAAAATGACACACAATCAGAGAACCAACTCCAAAGACATTACCTGAGGAAATCCAAGATGTCTTTGAAACCACGCTAAGAGAAAAACGCTTGCGTTAATCTAAGAGCAGTTGGTTTCCCTTGTGCCTGGAAGGCAGACGTCTCCTTCCCTGCCACCATTAGCGCAAGCTCATTAACGAGCTCCTCTGCTGCCTCCAGCATCACTGGCCAAGCTGTGCTGTCATGCCCAACATCAGGGTGAACCCCGCGTAGCACCTGTTAAGAAGCAACATCAGCATTCACACCTTTATGTTATCAAGGGATGGTTAAGCTGTCGGTATGGTAATATGAACACATTCAGGTTAAAGTTTCAAAAGAGATACTTCATGAGCTTTTAACTGATGGGAATCTGAATGTTAGAGATAATGAACCAAGAAAACAAGCCTGGGGCTCGTGGGGCTGAGCTGGGACACCAGCCAGGAGCAGAGGGGGATGAACCGAGGAGAAGCCTGAGCTGCCACTGAACCCAGAGCCTGCATTCGTAGTGGTAGGAGGAAGCACTAAAATTCCCCCCAAAATCAAATCAGCTATTTCTGGGAGATTATTGCACTGGTAGCAGGAGCGAGGTGAACACAACATCTCATCTGCCAAACGTAGTGGTAGGGAAGCGGGCAGAGGTGTTGTCCCCCAGGCTGGGAAACGCAGTTGAATACCCCTGCCAGCCAAGAAACAAGCCAGAAAACCAGGAGGTAGAAATCAGGATTCTTTACATCTCATCACACAAAGCATTGTACTTCTGTGTATCAAAACCAGGAGTTAAATTCAAACTAGCCCTTAGGTTGAACAGTAATTGCAGCTATCATAAAAACTTTGTCATTCAGAAAATATACTTTAATATTGTCTGTGTCTTTGAAAAGATGCTTTCCCACTCTGGCTTGACTGAAGTTAGTCTCTAAGTATCTGTTCAAGGCTGGAAAGGAAGCTGGTGTTTTACATTTATTGAACTTGTCATTGCAAGAATTACTTATTCTTTGGTTTCTGACAGAAAACAATCCAAATGCAAAACCAGAGGGTATTTAAGGAGCAAGGGAAACATCAGCTCCCTGGTCCTGACATGCCTCACTCCTCCTGCCTCTGCAGCACAGCAGTGCTCATAAATCAGTGCCGTTCCTCACAAGGGTACAAGCTGTGCCGTGGAGGTAAACAGGCTTTTTTCCCCCCTCCCGAAGTAATGAATTTCTTAAGAGTCTTCCCAGACAAAGCACACGACCAAGGACCCTGCCAAACTCGCCAACCAGAAAGAGCACTCAAACCTGAGCCAAACCTCCTCTTGCCTTTTCCAACCATCTGCTATTTCCCTCAGGGAAAAAATAGGAAGAGCAAAACAAAACCACAGATCTGGCCCTTACTGGAAAAACAATCCACTTTATTTTTTCTCTTTTTTTCTGGAAGGGGACAGACTGCCATTTACCCACTCTTAATCCTCCGCACTGTAGGAAAGACTCTCCTATTTGGCCACCATGAAATTGTATGAGCTGACTTGATTTAAAAGTTGAACTGTGTTTTATCTCATGAACAAAAATGCTTAAGATGAGCTAACAGTGTCTGTTTCTTCTGCTGCAATATAACCTTCTTGTTTTTACTTTTTCTTGTTGCTGTTGTTTTATTTTTTTCTTAAAAGAAACTATACCTTGAGCAGTTCGTGTATTTTGCTTTTCATAAAGACTCACTGTGCAAAGGAGGAAACATCACCTACAGTAACAAAAAGTACTTTGTTGAATAACCCATCAGAATTACTTCCTAAAGAGCCTTCCATAAATGAAATAAGCTCTTTGGTTTGGACACCGTGTACCATGCAGACTCTGACAGCTACAAAAGGAATAGTTAAGTTTTTCAGTACGTGCGTGTTGCTGAAACACTGTTTCTTCAGAGGGGAAACTGAACTACCAATGCAACACACACACACACTCACACTATTCAAATATCCAAAAAGCCAAAAAAAATTCAAAAGCCAAAAGAACATCTTTGATACTGCCTGAAATATGAAATATTTGTAGGGAAATAAAAGGCAGAACATTTTAAAAGTCCATCTTTATCCAGCTACAAATGCCCAGGCCAGTACATATCTGCTCCCATGTGATACAGTGTTAGGTATCTCATACCTGACTCAGATGAAAAATTCCCTGTAGTCGTTGGCAACGGCTGCCATCGCAACCAAAACACCGGGGACCGACTCAGGAATCTCCAGAAGAGAAAGTATACACACTCCACGCAGTGGTTTACCCATAGGTTAAGGAGGCAATACCACAGGCACTGATGTAGTAATGTATATTTCTCTTTATGTCACTAAAACTGCTCCATTTGGTTTTAATTCACCGATTAAATTTTATTTCTGCATACTACAGTCCCAAACTTTGAGCTATGAGTGGCTGAAGCTTTAGGAGTGAGCAACCACTGCCAGTTCCCACTGAAGTTAAACATTAGCATCATCTTATAGACTATAGGGAGCAAGAGCTACACCTTAAAATACAACCAAGCAGTGATTTATTTAAAAAAAAAAAAAAAAAAAAAAAGCCGACATGAGGAATCTTCACAGGCACCCCTGAACTGTAAGACCTGAATCCTATTTAAATTAGATGGGAGTTTGGAAATGTGTTTAATTACAATGTTGATAAAAGCTAGTTTTCAACCAGAATGAATTAGAGAGACTTTCAGGATAATTTTGCATTTTTCTTCATGGTTGGCCTGTTTTGCTGGTAATTCAAAAGGCTCAGAAACATATGCACGACAGCTTTTGCTGTTTTCTCAAAAGCGTCTGAAAAAAAGATGACACCTTCCAGTGATGTAAGCTGGCTTTACTAAACCTAGTGGAACTTCCCTGATTTATACCAGCTGAATATTGCTGTTTATGCTTTGGGAATTTTATCAGAAGTTGTAGTTTTCAGAAATTGATTGCTGTTTTCAGCAATCTAATCCCCGTCAGGTGGTGAGACCCTTCAGCTCCCATTCACATCAGTGAAATCCAGCAAAAGTCCTGTCAAAACCAGAGACCAATTGCCTGCAGAAATGCTGGTGTTAGCTAAAATTGATCATAAAATACTTATTGAATTGCTAAAAGATGCCTACCTAATCCTTTCAAACTTTATAAATATATTTCTTGCTGAAGAGAGAATCTTTATGTCATTGGCAAATTGGACTACAAACCCAGGAAAGATTTGTTGGTTGCAGATGTTCTTCCTAAAGCCCGTGCCAGAACAGTGGTGGAGGACAGCAGAGAGCTGCAGATGCGGGTACGGGAAAACAGCCGGAGGGACCTGGCCCACGGGCAGGACCCACTGGCCCGACAGGATTTCCACCAGGCTCCTGCCCAACTCATCCCCCTGCCGTGATGGAGATCCCACCACCGCTCCCAGATCACCCCACTCTTGCTGCCGGAGGGAGTGAGCACTCCGAAAGTCTGATGCCAGCATGTAAATTATATAAATTAAATATTAAAACTATAAACTAAAGGGTTTTGTTAGTTCTCATTCATGTTGCAGCAGCATTTTGGTTCACAACAGCTTTTCTGAATTTGTTTTCAAAACTTTATAATTTTATGACAAAGTGAAGAAAGTCACTCATTTCTGTAAACCTTTCCACACTGGTGGTTAAAGTGCTCTGGAGCCATCTTGGATGGAAAGCAAAGTCTCTTGCTGCAAATGTGATGAATTCTACTAGATTTAAAGCACGTCATTACTGTAATCAGATCTTTAGAAGAAACTTGTACGTGAGTAACACCTAAAACACTTGTGTTTTTTCAGAATCCATTTTGATAACAACATCAAGCAGTTTGAATTTTGGAAAAATTAAGCCAGAAGTTGACAGGAATTTTTGTGGGGACATGAAGAAGGAACCGATACACTCATTTTCTTTGATATTAAGAGATTTTTCTTGCGTTCTTAAACATGAACATTAGACTTTCTAAAGACATACAGAGGACTTTTCATCACATAAACAGGAAGTGAGAATTTTATAATAGAATTACTTATTTAATGATTTGTGAGTGAAGGTTGCTTGAAGTAATATCTCATTCTATTTGTCTCTAAAATTACTAACCAAAGTAAAAGTCGATGGTCTTCTACACGTGGCCCCTTCTTACTTTTGCTTTTACCTTTTCTTCTTACCTTTTTCACTCTGATCTCTCTCTAGTGAGAGATTTTCAAAGATTCATTCCTACAGAATAAATGGAACAGCCCCCTCCCTGCACTTTATTGTTAAGCCTGCAAACTTGAGAACAAAAACCTGAGTGGGTTCTCACCTTTCTACACACTTGCACCAGCAGAAGGGCTACGTGTTGCCTTCAATTAAACCAGCGCAATTGCACCAGAAAAAAAAAACATGAAGCACCTACATACAAAGGGGGAAAAAAGCCAAACCAGAAAGGCTTATATCTTCTTTTCTACATTCACACAGAGCTGAAAAGCAGAGAGCGTCTGCTGAACACGTCCTGATGTCGGGCTCTCCTTGGCAGAGACCGCTGGGGATACTCACTGTTCCCAGGTCTAATGGGTACTCTCTGCCAGCTTGAGCATGAATTACAACAGTTTCAAGGCTGCTGTAATTTATTCTGCTATTCAAGGATCCTTGTGGGAATATATTATCTATGGAAACTCAGCGATGCAGAGCTGTATCACAGCTCCTCTCGGCCCAAGTACCTCGTTATTATTTGCATTAGGGTTGCTCCAGGGAAGCCCAGGGCCACGCTGTGTGCAGAAACACAGCAGCACAAACCCTCTTGCAGCAAGGGACAAGAAGAAAATGGCCTGGGACCAGTTGCCTGTGGGGTGTGGGGCTGCAGCTGTGCAGAATAGGCTCCCTCCAGCTAAAAGTCCTCTTCTGCGAGGGAAATCTCTGCTGAGCACTCATGGGCACAGTCAGCAGCCCGGAAGAAAAAAGCAGAAAGCCAAGCAAATTGGGTTTGCTTCTTTCTGAAAAGAAAAAAAAAAAAAAAGAAGAAAAGGAATCACATTTTCATACTTGGGCAATGTCATAAATTGTAAGTATTTGATCTTTACTTGAGTGAGGAAACTTCACCGAAGAAAGCTGCCCTTCCCTCAAATTGGAGGCCAGGACTAAAACCACTACTGCAGAGACCTGAGGATGATTTCATCTGAAAACTTTCAGGCACTCATTCAACATTGCAGACTGGATTTCAGGCACCAGAAGGGGAATACTTTCTCCTTTGAATACAAAAATCTAGTGGGATTCTTTTGTAATCTATACTTTTCTCTAGGCCTTTTGAAGCTTAACTTTAGGCTGAGTTCAAGTGAGTAGTCTTTATTTCTGCTTCCTCACAGCATTTTTACTCTGGGGCTCACTGTTGCTTTGTTTGCTTGGGAAGAAGAGTAAAAAACAGAGTGAATAGAAATCACCCTCTAAATCAATGCTTGGCATGCCCGCAGTTAGCCGAGAAATGATTTTATTTATTAAAGATGTGAAACTCCCTGCTTCCATTGCACATCTAAATTTTCGCTTAAGCAAGATAACTGCAGTCCTGAAAGAGGAACAACCAATGCTTCGAAGTAGCAGAAATGGGTACTTTGAGATCATCAGTGTTTTATAATGCAAACTCAGAGAGAAAACAGTCTGAAATATGGTCTTAAAAACTGCTTAAAAACATCTATGCAACGGCAGCTTTCCCCATTTGCCTGACAGTTTTAAAGATGCACTTGTTCTAGCAAAAGGAATAACACAGATATTTGTCATACAAGGTCACTGGCTATTTTATCCCACAGTTTAGGTTTTATGCTGTACAGCTCAACTTCTGACTCGTTCAGAAATCAAAAAAGCTTGTGACAGACAGAAGATGATGAAAGATGTGTGCAGTGCTGACCCACAATGCACCATCCACTTCTCTGATGTGTTCCATTTTGTTCATACATTGCCCTTCCACAAGTACTTTCTTATTTATATTGGTATAAATATATATTTATTTAGCTGTATTTCGTACGTGTAACAGCATCGCTTTAATATTAATCCATTCTCCTCTTAGTGACATTAAAGTTCTGCAGTGGCTTTCCACTAGTTTTGGATAAGAAAACTCCCGTTTTAACTGAATTTACTTAATTTTAAATTTATTTTTCTCATTTTAACTTAAAAATTCCCATTTAGCTCAAAACAAAGAGTTTTGATTTTTGTTTATCACGTTTGTGAGTAGTAGTAATGTCGCTAGCTAAGCAAGCAGCTACATCGGCAATAAACTTGGGTTTGAGTCTCACTTCTCAATTAAACAGCCCTTTTTCCTATCTGAGAGCAGGTTTTTTGCTACATGGACTCCTCACCGCACTTAAGAAACATCTCTCACCAGGCAGAAGTAGTTCACTCAGCCAGCAGCCCACATCCAGCTTCCCGCTGGCTCTCAGCCGGGGTGTCAGTAGGAGATTTGGGGGTCATCATTCCGGAAAAGCAGAGGGTTGGGAAGTGTTTTATTCCTGCAAGGAGAGTGGAGAAAGCAACCGTGAGAACATGTTCCTTAAACAGCAGCATCAGTCTGCACCCCTACCACTGTATCTCAATTGAATGTTAAGGGAAAACAGCATGAGTAATTTATGCCTGGCAAATCTCTAAAAACAAGCGGGGAATTTATCATCAGAAGCAGCGCTCGTGGTAAAAAGGATGCGGTTTTTGCATTTGGCTAGGAAGGGCTCCTAACAAGCTTCAAGAAGATTAAGGCTCCCTATCCTGTGGATATTTTAACATAGAGATACAGTGTAAGAATAGGTCTTTCTCTCAAGAAAACATCCCACGCTGCTGATTGAGAAATATTAAGAGGCTTAAATAAATGTTGTCTTCTTGTTGTATTGTGGTATCTCTGCAGCACACAGCGAAAACCACAAGAGGCACCACTGTCTCCAAAACGTTAAAGAAAATAACATTATAGTGCAAGAGAACCACTATCATGAACAAGTTGTAACAATTTAATACATTTATTGAAAGCTAAATTTTCCATATTTTCAGCAAGTTCTTGTGCCCTTTGGGATATATCGTGTAGCTCAAAGAACCAGCTACTGTCCCTTCCAGCAATAAAACGTTAATAGATTGAAAATTTTCAATTGGATTACTATGAATGTGATGCAATTTAATTTTATAAGGTGCCATCAATAATACATAAAAAATATTGTAAAACATAACGTGATGATTTTAATTCTTAGAAGCGGGTCTGGAGAAACAGCAGATGAAGTGCAATACTAAGCAGATGCCAAATACAATTATTTACTCTTGTTAAACTCCACATGCCCAGAGCTGGTCAGACAATGCCTATGCAAACACCTTGCTCTGCCAACCACCTCCCTTTAGTCAAGTTAATTAAATCATAATCCTAAAAGACTACTTCTGCCTAGCGAACTACTTAAGCCTCTGGTTTTGGAGGTTAATTAACTGTGCAGGAAATAGGTTGTAAAAAGTGTTACTTTCAACCAACATTGTATTTGCTATTAGGGCAGATGCTGGTGCTTGACAAAGAGGACATACTTTTCCGTTACCCATACAGGCTCTGATCTTTGGCCTGACGACATAATGGGAACACATTACGGACTTGTCACTGGGGACAGTCACAAGTATAAAGTGTAAAGAGAAAGAGTTTTTTAAAGACATTTTCACCTCTGGAAGGGTCTGATCCTTGGTGACAGAAGTGGGACAGCAGAGACCTACAGTCAGCAGTGCTCTGAAAATGCATCCTACGTAACCGCTATCCTATTTTTCCCATGCCCATGATTCCCAGGGATGAAATTAGCCTTTTTTGTTCAACCAGATGAGATGAAACAGGTTGCATCAACCAGATGTGAGGGAGCAGGTTGCACAAGATATGCAGCCTTTGGCATTCTCTGTGGCTGCAGCCCTCTACAGTGACCCTCTACCTCCTCCCGGGGCCCATTTTGGGACCTATCATGTGAGTCTCAAAGATAGTGAAAGGACATTAAATAATGTAAGAGAAGCAGAAAGATGAGGAGGAGACTTTTAACCAGCGTGGGATTTCATTGTAAGACAGATCGCTGTTAGAAAGTGTAAATGCAGAATTTGGCTCTCCCATTTGTGCCTTCATATCCACTGAATAGCAGGGTAGCCACTAAGAGTTCAACTATAGACTAACTTTTAGTTGACTTACCTTTTAACTAAAAAGATAAATTATTGGGTACTTATCTAATATATGCATACGTAATTAGCATAGAATCTTTATTTTAGCATCTGTAAGAACCAAAATCCAAGTGGTAGCACAAACCTGCTCTGTCATTCAAGTACAGTTAAAGCTAATTTTTTTTATTTAGTGTGATGTGAATGCACATCACAAAGCTAACACAACATAAGGCGAGAGATGTGCTTTATCACTGCAAAGCAGAGCCCAGATAACCGCTGAGCCTAAATTGCACTACAGACTTTCCAGTACAGTCAGGAGGAGACATTTCTGTGTTGAGACAAGGCCAACATATCCTCCAGTTGTGTATTGCAGCATAAAAATTCTTTGCCAGTAAGGCTCACTTTGCTTGCCAAATCAGCATTTTTCCCTGGCATAAACTTGCCCAAGTGCATTATTTACAGAAATAGCAGACAGCTCGGCTTCAACAGGAGCTTTGGGACAGGTCCTTGGGCAATAAAAGCAGCCTCACTGGACTGACAGTGGTGGGTTTACTCACACTGAAGATATGGTCTGGAAAGGACAGGCCAGTTGCTTTTATTCAAAAAGAAAACCTGATATTCACACCTGCAGATCTTTTCAAGCCAATGTGTCCCACAAGCATAAACACGGTCTTGCGTAGGGGACACAGGAGTGATTGGGCCCCTGATAGTTGGCACAGGAGAAAATGACAACTGGAGGCAAACAAGACCTAAAAGCTATCAAACATTAGTCTTGAAACAGCCTTGCAAGGTGCAGGTATATACACACCATACTTATTTTCGTCTAGGAAAGCTTTTAGAAGAAGTACTTGGTCTGAACCATTCTGTAAGAAGTGGATCCAAAAATAAAAGCTCTTCCCATAAGCTGCTTCTTTGAACAACTCTCACATGAAGACCAAGCTTGGCGGATTTGTGGCTGATGTGCTGGGTTGTGACATCTGAAGTCAGACTGTAACTTGACACGAGAGATCCAATCTGACAGGATGCATCAGCTTAAGATGCAGCAACTGAAGTCTTAAAAATATGTTTTTTTCTTAGCTCTGCAGTTTTGACAAAAGCTCCACTTACAAAAATTGCCCATCAGGTACTCCCTGCCTCAGCTCTTGGCTGACTTTAACGGGCGGGCTTGGTCGCAGAATCCTGGACTGTTCTTCGCAAAGAAAGGTGATGCATTTTTTGACATTTCACAATGTATGTTCCTATTTCAATACCCAGATCACTGACTACATTTTCTTGAGGAAAATACATTCAAATTAAAATAACACCTGTGAAAGTGACAAATCAAAGGTCTTGGAGTGCAATGCACCAGCTCTGTCCTCCTCCTTTCATACTGTTTTGTATTACTTAGGATGATAGATTTTATGTGCAGATAGCAACCCCATCCCCGTACCTTTGGCTAGGCTCCCTCCTGCATATATCCTTGTTTCACGAAAGCGTCAGTGAATCAAATTACCTTCTCCATCCACAACGTACGAAACTTCACATGAAGCATGAAGTATCCTCTTTAAATTAAGCCTATTTTGTAGCATCCCTCATGTGCAGCCACTTCCACTCTATCAATATGTGAAGGAGACTAAAGAGACACAATTTGCATCCCAAAGAGTCAGAGATGTGAGCTAAATCAAAGAGATGTATATGATAAGTTGTAGGTAGTTAAACCCTTTTCATTATACCAGCATAGATCCCCACTGACTTACCCATTAGTATATTAGGTGTAATTATGCCAAGAGAAAGCTAGCTGAGCCTAAAAGGAAAGAAAAACCTACTGACAAGCAATTTACAGCAACTTGCTTATTAGCATTTGAATTTGGGTGGGGAAGTTTGGAATCTCAAGATCTTCTTTGCCACCCGCAGAGCATCCACACCTGGCCCTTTATGGTGGCTCTGACCCCAGGAGACCATTTTGGGGGCTGTTCAGTGACTGCAGCCTTTGGCTGCTCACCTGTAAACACCAGAATTTCGTTAATTCTCAGTAGCTAAGATTGTCTTCATTAGTATGGAAGTGACCAAAACAAAAAATAAAGGTTGCTAATGAGGATTTCTCTCCACTTTCTTGGTACAGCTTCAAATACTAACAAAAGCCCAAGAGCAGCTGGTGGCATCAGCTACCCTACACTAAGGCAGAGTGATTTATAGAGAAAAAGCATCTGAACAGAACAATACTGAAATTGGTCAAGGGTAAAGTGAAAAAAATTTTTCACTCGGTGACCAAGTAATCCAACTCAACTATCGGTCATAACAAAACTCTTGACCCCATGTCTTATTTAACTTCCCAAAGGAAGTTTTGATGACATCTGAGACTGGGTATATTTGAATATGATCACAGACATACTGGCTCTTTCCTGGCTAAACCATGTCAAGCTGGAGAATAGTATCTGCCCTAAAAAACCAAATGACATAAAAATCGATCACATCCACATCCTTATCATTGTGGTTAGAAAATACACTTGGGTGAACACTCTATGGAGCAATCTCATCAAATTCATTGCTAGGATTTTGTGCCTTCAACTGGCTTTTCCTGCCTATGAAGACCACAAACAGCGTTTCCATGATAATTCACTTGTGTCTTCATAGGGACAAAAGGACGAGACAGAAAAATATAAAAAAGAGAACAGCTATGGAGGGACTAATACAACTACCCTCAAAATCATTTCAGGTTTTGAATCATGGCTTATGTCAGCTTGGGAGATCGATCTCACATCCTACCCTGTCCTGCTCCAAGTTGCTGAGACTGAAAAATGCACGCTCAGAAAGAGGAATTTTAGACCATTGCTGTGTGTGCTCTGTTGCTTACCTTTTTTTCATATTTCTTTCAAATATTGTAGTTCATACAGGAGACAGAGGAAATTTAGAGGATAATTTTTGTTAATAATACACTCATAAGCTTAACCTCATGTTGATAACTGGGTTTGAGTAGCAATTGTGTAATCTGCAAAAAAGTAGAAGTCAATTTAGTGAATTAGTAAGTAACTCTCAGGGCATGAGCACTGCTGTAGACATCAGCCCACCCCGGGCACACCATGAGGAACCCTATCTGCAGGAGGTCACAGCAATGGCAAAGCAAACTTGCGTGCCCGTTCCCAGAAAATTAAATACCAATTTGAAAACTCATTATATGTTTTTAAAGCTATCTGAAAGCATCAAGTGAGCAAGGAGTGCCCTGGGACAAAATGCTTGTTGAAGCACAGGCTGTACTACAAACACTGCTTGTGCCAGTGGCAATTTATCCACCTTTGGCTCCTGGAGCAGTTCATGGTGGGAGGACCACCAACCTTTCATTGCTAAGTCCTGGCCCAGTTGGTTATCAATGTTAGGTGGAAAAGATTTGCATCACACACGGTCAGATCCTCAGCTGGGATGAGCTGTCAGAAGCTCCTTTGAAAGAAACTGTGATATTTCACACTCACAGAGATGCTGTCAGTCTGGAGACAGACAGCTTTTTTCCCAAAACCTCATATGTCATCACAATAACTGAAGTCAAAATGAAATGTGAGTGTTGAGCAGGCCCACAAAGCATGACTGCCAGCAGATGCAACCCAGCTTACCTGGGCTACTTTCAACATCTCATCAATGTTTGGTCCTGGTGGCATCTGCTGTACTTTGCTTACAAGAATCTCCAAGACCCATAATAAAGCTTAAATCCTCAAGCCAATTTCCAATCCACATGACCCATCATGGGAAACAGCACCATGTACCAAGAAGTCCATGCAGCAGCTCTGGACAGATTTTGGGGTGAGGTTTTCAGCTTCTGCAAACACCCACGACTTCCCTGAAGTCTGTCTCTCCCTCCAGTTAATAAGGACACAGCACAGGAAACATACTGCATTAACCACATGTCAGCTTTGTACAAGAAGTATAGACCCACAAGGCCACCGTGTTTTGCCTTTTCTGCTCAAGGGAGGAACTCGTCATGGATGCAGCAGACCCAGGTTCAAAGCACCAAGAGCTGAGAAGACAGCCAGTGGTCCCAAGCCCTGTTAGCCCTGGTATGTTGTTGTTTTGCTTTACAGTGCGGTTGCCAAAATATAAAAGAAAACATGTTTTCTGCATGAGAAATGTGTTTCTAGCTCAGATGAGGAAAGAATGCTTCATTTTTTAAAGAACAGTTAAAAAATTGGATATTTCTGAAAAATAAGCTCTGTGAATATAAACTAGCAGAGTCCCTGAAGATCCGCAGTTTCCCAAGGAAACCTCTATGAATCTTGCCAAGCACACAGTATGAATAATTCCTAAAACAATTATCGGGTGAAGTAAATAGGTGGCTCAACAATTTAAGGTACCTGCCTGTGAGGGTGAGGGACTAATTGCAAGGAGACAAATCTGAGCCGGGTGCCGCTCCATGAAGTTCAGGAACATCTCACGGAGGCTCTGCCCGTCCCACGGGGACACGGGTGGTGAGATGCCCTGGCAGCAAACCCCCAGCCTCCTTGACATGGAGCCCCGGCACTTCCCCGAGCAAAGGCTAGCCCTTTGGTTACGTTACATGGTGATTTTGAGATGCTAATAGTAAGTCAAGATGTGCTCAAAATTCATGAGACCTAACACATCATTTAGTGCTAATGACAATTAGGCTGTACCTGCACTTTGTCACCCTCAGAAGGGATGAAAGTAATGATTCCTCTACACAAGGCCAGGGTGAAGAAGGGGTACGAGGAGCAAGGGTTTCCCTAATGTCTGCTGAGAAGGCTGTAATTTCTTGAAAGAGAATCGTAAGAGAAATTACTGTCATATAAAAGATATGCAGGAGTTTATAAATATTTATGTAAAACCTGCAAAAAATACACGGTACAGCGTAAATAAAATACTTTTTAAAACAGTTTAAAAAAATGACATGTGCTTTGCGACAAGCACATGGGAACTTTTTTTCCTAATCCTAGAAGCATTCGTGCAGATCTGGCACTGCTGCACCACACTTGTATAAGTCATCATAAGAGGTACTGGAGAGGGAATAAAGGTCCAGGTTAAAGAGGTGTGGTAAGTATTTCCATCCTACTGTGCTCTACGGGTCTTCTCTGTCCCTCCTCTACCCTCCCAGCAGGTCCTTACGCACACGGTGCTTCTCTACCAACATAAAAAGAGTGAGAAAACATTGCCTCAGCAAGTTCAGCTCTCTTACAGAAAATAATTTACTTAATATAAGGCTGAATTAGGAGGGCTTGAATCACTTTTTCCTGGTCTCAGTGCTTGGAAAGGGTTCTGTGGCCCCTGGGACAACATTTTTGGGGAATGTTTCTCTCCAAAGCTCATCTTCTGCAAAAGGAGTTTGAAGGCCAGTTACATGGGCTACCAACAAATCTAACCCACAGTGAATTTAGGCAGAACTCTGCTATGTGGACATTAGCATTTGGTTTTGCAGCAGAAATGGAGGCATCCCACAAACCTTTTCCCTTCTATTTGCATGCCCGCCTGGCAGCACACTCGGGTGGCTGCACAATTAGCTCCAGAGCACGCTGCAAACACAAGCGTGCCCCAGTGCTAATATTCCCTTTTTTCCTCCACACCTTCTCCTCCCACATCTCCAAATTAAAGTCCCGCATCTACCAAATGACAGAGGCATCCTTGCAATTTAGGGTAATGGAGGAGAGGGTCAGGTCCCCCGGGAGCAGACACTGCCCGGCCGGAGCTCCCACAGGCGTGGGAAGGCTTTGGGGTCTAGGAGGGGGGTGAGGACATCACAGGTCCAGCGCTCATTGCTCTGCATTCCTCTGTCCACGCACGCACCGAGTGGTGGCTCTGTCTGTCCGAGCTGTTAAGAAGCCGGCCGTGGTTCTGTGAACATCAGCCTCTTAAAAATTGCCAGTTGAAGCAATTTGGTGAAAGCATTTGCAGGTTTCAGGAAAACCAAATCTGTTTGCCAGAAAAATAATAATAATAGTAATTTATACTAACACCTGATAAATTTCTGTGGGATCTAGAAGTTTAGACAATGAATTCGAATATCCTCAGTCCAACAGAATAATTTGGTAGTTTGTTCGTTACCTTTCACTTGAGTTTTACGGTGCATTTCTAACAGCAACGAAAACCACTGCAAAGTGTCACAGTGTCATGCGGCAGTGGAAGAGCACGCTGTCCTCTAAGCTCTTTTCCTATTAGGAAATCTGCATGCAATAAAAAAAATTAAAAAAAAAAAAAAAAAAAAAAAAAGAGGCAAGCCAAAATACTTGAATGTGGTGTAGTGGTCTGGTCTGTTCCCTGGCTGCCCAGGGACCCCATGATGGGGTGACCGTGCCAAGGGGCTGCCCGCAGCCTTTTTAGCCCCCTGTACAGGGAAGAAATACAGGGGAAAAAACAATACCGAAGTACCCAACTCCTCTGAAAACAAAGATCTGAATATATGTCTGAACAAAAAAATCAAGTTTTACCTTAGAAATGTCATTAACAAAACAATCACATCAGCAAAAACTGTCTGCTCTGTAGAATCCTGTGAGATCTTCTCTGACTGTCTGGCCACTGCCATTCACCTAAAGGTACCAGGACTGGAGGCGGGGAGTTGTGGGGCACAATTTGGTTTTGTTCATATAAATATATATTATTTATGCAAAACAGTTCTAATCCAAACGTCTGTGAGCACCAAGCTCTGAGAACACAAAGGAAAAGAAAAAAAATCTTTGTGTTTTCCTTAGAACTGAGCAAGTCATTTTGCTTTAAACTCAGTTTTTCAGTCCACTGTTTCAATCCACTCAACATTAGCTCCATGCAGACTCTGTTTTCCTTCTCTCTCAGATTCAGTATACAGTTAGGTGAGTAAAATAATAGATAAATAAAATAGTTATTATCATCTGGATGTCATTAGGAGGCTTGGAATTACTTTGTGCCACTAGGTCTAACTTATCACAAAACACCTGGGACAGATGTTATTTAAGATATGTATTAACTATAATCACATGGGTTAAAATTAAGAGAGAGTATAATGAGCTTCTTAAATCACAGGGAATGTCACTATGGAGAATATCTGATTTTTTTTTAAGTAGCCCAGCTGCCTGACTCAGGAGTTCATGATACTCCACCCAAACAGTTCATCCTTCCACACTTCATTACTCTCAGCCTTTTGTACATTTAAAAAAAAAAAAAATATATAATCTCTTCTATTCTGCCATTATCAGGACATCATTAAAGCGTACAGCTCATTAGACTGCATAGCTTCATGTCTATAACAAAGCTATTAGACAGAAATTGCTATTTCCACAAGTGGTCCATGCTAGCATTCTAACTTCTGGGACAAAAAAGCAGGAGGAGGGTTCATTTCTGTGGAGGATCAAGGGAAGGTCTCTCTTCCGTGGGATCTGTTCCTAACTATGAGAGGAGAACAGCAACATGGCATGAGGATGAAATCAGTGACAGCAGTCACTGAATCACAAGTAGAGCGCTGTCATTTGAAAACAATAGAGATCCTTTGCATTTTAAAAGCCAGGGCAAGGAAACACAATTTTCTGCAAAAATATATTTAAGACAAATGACATTTTACTCACACCGACCTAAAAGGGTTAACGGTACTAAATATCATTCAGGATGATGTCTTATCATTTTTTCTACCTCAGTGAAATTCAGTTTACTGGCAGAACAGATGCACATGTTGTTTGGACCACTACAATTAAAAAAAATAGCAGCTATGTTGATGGTGGCTTTCCTAAGCAGAAAACATTGGAGTTACTCCATAGATGGAACCTGTGGATGCCCAGAGTTCTTAATGCTGACAGATAAAAACAGAACCTAAGTCCCTTTAATTATTGTATTAGTTCCCATATTGTATTCACTGAATCTAGATTAAATTTAATCATTTTTTTATGTAAGTGTGACCAAAAAAAAGTCGATAATAAAAGTGAGAGGCTCACATTGAGAAAAGGAAAACACAACCAAGGACTATTTGTGAGCAGACAACCCCTCCTGCGATGGAGGTTGGGGCGGTGGCCTCTGCAGCATCGTTCCTCTCCCCCCGCAGACACCAGGGTGCCCGTGCTCACCCCAGCAGCAGTCACACAGAGGCTTCCTCGGGGTTTTCCCCAAATCCCTTACCCAGCCTTACCTTATTCACTCACAGTCCTGTGGCCTTATAAAAGTCGGGTTTGAAAAGGCACCTCTCCACGTGTGAGGGGAAGGAGGCCACGAGGGGTGATGTGAAGCCGTTTTCACCCACATTTTCACCCTCCGTCCAGCCCATCCGCTTCCTCCCCCGGCAATCGCTGATGCCGTGAGGTGCCTGCTTCGCCAGGACTTTCTGCCTTTGCTCAGGTTAGAGTCACAGACATTTTCTCAGAACTCCCATGTTACTCCTCGTGGAAGGCAAAGCAAAAGAATTAAATGTTTACTGTGGCTTTAATGGCTATTTATTTTATTACAGCCAATTGCAAACTCCCCAGAGTGGTGCGGTGAAGAATGCACATCCCTGGTAATGAGTAGCAATTAGGAAAAAACAGGTAGCACCATCTACGAGGACTCTCTTTTTAATAAGAAGAGGTGGCACTAGAGCTCATAGTGGTCCCTGCAGCAATGCACGGGAACTTGGTCCCAGGCGTGGGGAGGATGCCGCAGCCCAGCTCTGAAAAGCCAGCGTGCCCCTGCCCAGGAGCAGCACCACGAGCAAAACCCAGGGAGGGAGCAGCAGCCAAAGGCAGGACGGAGAGGAGCGACAGCGGCTGCTGGCCCCTGCCTGCCAGGATGGCTGTTTGGAAATAAAATAAAACTAGATTAGGGACACTACGTGTTTCTCCCAGAAATCTGTGTGAGCAGTCAGCAAGGCAGAGCACGTTTTGAGTGCTGCTCCAAGAGCATTGGCAATTAAAAACCTTGGTTAAGTGTGTAAAACAAAGCCCTTCATTCTTTCTATCTCATTTTAAATAGTTAAAACAGTTAATTGTTGTTAAGATTCTGCTTGTTCACATAAACACATGCTGTATGTAGGAATTAACTATACAGTAAGCTATATACCCGCTCAGAAGTGTTTGTGAACTCATAATTATTATAAAAAAAGCTAAAAATTATTTGCTGGGGTAAACCAGCAGCATGGATATTAGCGATTGGAGACAGGAAACAAAGGAAAAAAGTGCAAATGAAAACCCAACTAATCCAATTACAGGAGCACATATTCTCGGCTAAAAATAAGTTAACTTTCTTCATTTCTTGTGTTATGTCACTATGTATGAGGATGTCTGGAAGACGCAGCTGTAAGCATAGAAATTTTCTAAAGATTTCCACAGTAACAACTGCCGACAAACTTTTACAGCAGTGGTCATTTTAAAGAGTCTCTTCGTATAATCTGTTGGCAGAAGCTGTTGGGTATTTTAGCAATTGACTTCAGATTCACACGAGCACCCCTCAATGACCATCAAGAGCTGCTCTAGCAGCAGACCAAAAAAAAATCCTTCCTCACACAGTATTAGTGCCTGATCTCACGAGCTCCTGCGTAGGACCAGAGTCCTGCATTGATAAATTCTGCAACAGCAAACTGTATGTGTTTATTGTGCATTCATTACTAGAAGAATGATATTATATATGATCATGACCTTTTGAGATCAACTATTTATTACTAAAAGAGAAGCAGTTGCTACTGCAGCTCCATAAATATTCTTGCTTTCCCTCCGGGCAGGAGGCACTGCCTGCGGCTCCGTACAGCCTGCAAGAGGCAGCCGCGGCGGGCAGCACGGCCAGCACATCACTCTGCTTCCACACCAGCAGCACTGCTTGGCATGAAGCTCATCTGGAGGAATCACCTTTACATTTATCAGATGTAGCATCCATTTTAAATCTCTCCCTGTTCTGCTGTAGAAAAATAAATAGAAGATTGGAAGTGTCCTATCTGAGTTATCCGAGTCTTTATTTGTTTATTGCTCCCACCGCTCCTTGGAAAAGTCAATCTCGGCACGTTGAGCAGCCCAGCCTGGCGTGCAAAGCGATGAAGTCATCTGCAGCCCGAGAGCCTCTGACGCCAGCTACGGCACCACGGGCTCATTCAGCGAGAGCTGACCTCTTCTGCGTCCAATATCCCTTTCCTGCTAGTATCTTATTTATTATTATTTTATTGTTTCTGGAAATCAGAAGCATTTTTAAATCATGAGACACTGAATGCCAAACAATGATTTCTTGGGGAGCTTCTCAGGCAAGGTCTAGATGAAAGCGGAGAAATCTAACCCAGTCTGTACTTGAGAGGACTATATTCTCAAAAAATGTTCCAGCAATCATTCCTCTAAATTCATACAGATACATGGGTTCCCTAGAAAGAAAAGAAACCTATATTTTCAGGGGTGCTAAGTGTCTATTACTTTCATTTCACTTGTGCCATGGGAAATGAACACCCCTAAAAGGCAGATTCAGGTGACTAAGCACAGATTTGATGAGCTAAGCTTAGCCACATATGTCTGCATAGCCGAAAATGTGACTCATTTTTGGCAGAAACACCAGAGATTTGTTATAAAAACCAAGGCTACTGCATTAGTTAATTAGCTTCTGGTACTGAAAGCTCATTCCCAAAAGGACTGCATTCACAGTAAATTCCTTCCTGACTCACAGCAATACATGTAACAGCAGACAATTCAATCATGACAGCAGAAACCCGATGTGCACATCTCTCAAATCTTTTCAGACATCAGCCTTCAGCAGTGAGACAGCCTTGGAAGCTGAGCTAGGAAAAGACGGATTATATTGCAGGACATGGAAGGTCTGCCACCCACCAATGGAAAATGATCTTTTTAAAAAGAAGATGGAGGAACTTAATGAATCCATAACTGAATCTCATCACAGTACTGTTATAATGGGACATATCAAAGTTTGCCATCAGCTACACATTACTGTCTGATCCATCTTACTTTTTAGTATAATGGATAAAGTGATTTTTTTTCCCCATTGCTGATGTGGTGGAGGAAGCAACCAAAGCTGGTACTCCAAACGGGGAGCTCAGCGGCAGGGGCTGGGCATCGCCTGGGCCATGTGGAGCCGGGTGCTCTTTCAGCAAATGCAACAGGAGGGCAGGATCTGATGGAATGCAGCTGCACAAGGCTGGCAATGAGGGGCAAAAAAGGAAAAACCTTGTCTGCAAGGAGATTGGAGACAATCTGAAAGGACAAATATGAGCCTTTGCTTCACAAGTTGCATTCATTGGCCATACATTTCCAAACACATAAAATAGCTCCTGTTTCTTTTGTCCTAAGAGGGTAAAATATTTCATAAACAAGCATGACTGTCAAAGAAATACCAAGTCACAACATCACTTTCTGCTAAGAGAAATAGCCTAACAAGGGGCTTTAATTCTGGTGAAACAACATGCAAAAGTTGGCCAGATTTGCAGTTTACAACAGGATAAAGGATGAGGATGGCAAAACTGTAGACACAGAGCACAGGTTCTTGCTAAATAAATTCATTACATCTAACTTTGCACTACTGCTCCATAACAATATTTATATCTAGTTGTTGTTAATAACATGGTATGTTGTAACAGAAAAGAAGACACTGAAATCTGTGCCTTAAAGGACAACAGCAAACCGCAGCCTCATGTGTCCAAGACAGGAGTCAACGGCCCTTAGGTCCAGGCCTTCCTCTGCCTCACTGGGGGTCAGGGGACCCCCATCGTGCTGGTACACGACTCGTGTTCCCCAGGGGATGCAATGAATTTCAAAAACACATTCATAGGCTCCCTGGGACTCACAGGTTGCTCCCCACTTTGCGTTTCCAATCTATGGCCAACCCTACCCAGCTGCCCAGGGTCTCAATTGGGAGAGTAAATCCTTATCATTTATTTTAGAGACTTTCAAGCTGGTATTCTTCATCACCTTGCCTGATCTCCTGCCTCATAAAGTAGAATAAAATAAAATCTCTAAGGGCCTCCTTGGAGCTCCTGTTTCAATAGTGGAGCTACTGCTGGGAATAATTCTGTCAATGTTTTTTCGGGCTTTTGTTAGTCGATATGACACACTACCAGCTTGGGATTTGAGGCAGGGGATTTTTTTCCCCCATCTGAAGAGGAGGTGAAGCATCTATTCTAAAAACAATGCTCACAGCCGTTGTGGTAGACATTTTCAAAAGGGAAGGTTCTGCATTTTTTTCCAAGCACAGTCACTCTGATTTTGCCTTAAAGCCCCCCAGAAATGTGTTCTGCTCCTGAGTAGGACAAACTAGACAGTGCAGAGCCAAGACCTGGTCCAGGAGGGTATTTCTGACTCAACAGAGAGTTTAGTAGCTATCCCTTTTAAATAAGAAAGATGGTGGCACTATGCCTGTTTTGTTTTGCTGCCCATTCAATACTCCATCCTGCAAGGACTTCAGCACATGTTTATCTCTGCAAATATCCTTAGAGACTGTAGTAGTACAAAAAAGCTGTTTGTTTATTCGTGCGGGGGAGGCACACACAGGGGTTAGAATGCAAATAATCTACATATATATAACCTTTCTGAAAGGAATTTGTTTTCTCCAAGATTTACATTGCCATCCTTGGTAGCAGAATAACATTACAATATGCAAGTAGTCCAATAAAGTCATTCACTTCACCTAATGCCTGCTCAGCCACCTCCTTTGCCATTGCAAACTTGCAGAGAAAGAAAACAAACAAAAGAATAACAAAAAAAACCCCAAACCACACACAAGTCTCAAAGTTCACATTATTTTTAGCTCATGGCAAAGTCAGAGTACCTGCTTGCGGGAAGGTTTCCACTGACTTCATTTCCAAGAGGTGTCTGAAAGGGCTATGGGACTGCTCCTCATCCAGCCAGCATGCACAGCTCCTGTGCCAACAAGGACATCAAACTGCAGCCTTTGGCCCATTGGCAAAGAAAAATCTCTGCTTTTTGTCACAGTGAATAATCTGGGTGATGAGAAAAATCAGTTACTCCTGGTTTTAAGGAATGAGATGTTGCATGCCTTTAACAGCGGTTCAAAGACTGTTTACATTGCTGCCTAACGCGGTTAAAATGGCATAGGCTTGTTACTCACGTGGACTCTTCCTGTTAACTCCATGTCAAGCTTTCATAGCTTCAGTGGTTATTTATGAATCCCAATGTAATTAATCAACATTTCTTCCTCACTGAAAAATAGGATCAGCAAATTTAGCAACTTATGAAACTCCTTTAAGACCATTGTCTCACATCTGAACAGCGCCGATTTTGTTATATTAACTTTCTGCCTTCCCACTCATCTTCTCTCTGCTTGCTAAACTGCTTCTCTCTCATGAACCCCCCCCCCCCCTTTCATCTCATTTATAAGCAAAACACGGTATTCTTCGCAACATGGTAAGACAACCCGTTGTTTGGTTAGGCACTGTGCAAAGCCCAAATCCCTGACCAGGGACTTCTCACCCTAAGGATGAAATCCCAGCCCCACCATGGCAGTGGCTTCACTGGTTTCTGGAGTTCCCCTGAAGTGTTGTACATAGTAAGCTGGCACTGAAGGCTGCACGGTGCTCAGACAGGGTCACTCTTGATAGACTATGGAAATATTGCAGCATGGAGCACAGTGCTGCTTGATTTATGGCAGAGTGCTGCCTGTACGTACAGTGCCTTATAGCCGAGCTACCCAAGGCTGGTGAGTGTCCCGTAAACTTGGTGTGTGGAGCAAACAGGGAAAACTGACACTGATGCTCCAGGTCAAGACTGGTTTATCTTTTCCTTGGCATCTTCTTTGTGATTTTTAAAGTAAGAGGAAGTGCCTTTTTCCTAAAAAAATCTTTCATAATCACTTCTCTGCATAGCACTACAAAGGCCTTATAAGGTTATAATCTTCAAACACATTATATTATTGCAAGCCTTTGATATTAAAATTAACTGCTGCAAGTAGTTAATTCCTGGGCATTTAAGAATAAAGACCATTCCTGTGCAATGACAATTTGAGAACAGAATTGAGCTGATGTTCCTCAAGAGCTCAGGCTCAGGTGTGTCCCTGGGCTTTCTGCAATCTCTAAAGCTCAAAGAGCATTTCAAAGTTATTTACTGGGGTGGAGGCTGGGAGAGAGTTTCTACAAGTATTGAATGATTTGCATTTCCTCAATTATCTATTTCTTTTTTTGGAATTAGAGAAATACTAGCCCCTGGTAACTTGTTATAGGGCACTTGGGCATTTCATACCTCTGCGTGTAAGAAGCAGATAGGAACTGCCCGATCTGGATGGAGACGTGTGCTATCAACAGCTGCAGCAGGAGTTTTCAGGACTGGAAACCAGAAACTAGACATGTACCAATTCAGGTCAGCAGACCAAGAGTAAATCAATGGTTTGGTTATCTATAACTTTGTGCTGCTGCTTGGTCACCATTCAAATCCTAAGCAGCATAATAAAGTTCATCCAACCTAATTTCTTGAACCCTTCTGAAGAAAACAGAGAGTGAACATATCAGACTCTGCAGCTTTGCCATGACACATTACTTTGTGCTGTCCCCACAACTTGCTCATAATACTTAGCACTTAAAAAATAGGTTATGAACACTCAGTGATTAATCCTCCCAAAGATCCCAGGAGATCCGTAAATAGATATTAGTTTCCCTATCTATGGAGAGTGAAACTGAGATAGCAAGGATTAGACAATAAGCTGACCCAGTGGCCAAACCAATGCCCTGCTTTATTCACAAATCCTTTCTCATCTGTGCTCTAAGATTGAGGTTGACAACAATATTTTAAGCCTTATTTTAAAAGGCAGGTACAGAGCTGTGGAACAGCTATTGCTATCACCGGAGCAGGCATTAACTTCTCCTCTCAATAGGAAAAACTGGCTAGATAAACAGCTGAAATGCAGGTTGCAGCACAAGGAGGGCAGCGGCGCAGTCCTGAGCCCAGTGATTGGATTGTCTCAGGCATCTCCGGGCACCTCCAGCACTGCGGGGCTGACAGAAATGCATCTTAAAGCATTCTTGGGTGATATCTATCAAACGCAATGACTAAACCTGCTCTACTTAAAAGCTGAGATGCAGCACTTTTCATGTACCCTGCGACTGTCTCCTTTCCTACTGCTGCCCACTTTGGAATGAAGTAGCACATGACAACGTGTCATTTTTCCACTTTCTAAGCACCGCCACGCTGAAATTTGGGGTGGAAATGCCTGTACCCAGCACACCTCTGGGCACTCAGCAAAGCCCACGCTCAGTGCAGCGTGGGATGACCAAGACCCATCTCCTCCCCGAGAGGCAGGAGCTCCTGAGCTGCTGCCTGACGGCGTCTCTCCCAGGGCACAGCCGCTCCTGGCTCTTTTCTCCTGCCAGAACCCCAGTCTGGGAAACGCTGGAGGCCGGTGCCCCTCAGAAAGGCACAAGTTGCTGGCAGCCCGGGGCAGCTGCTGCTGGCAGAGCTGCCTTCTGCCTCTGTCAGAGCCTTTCTCCTTGCACCCTGACTTTGCACTCTCCCCGGTGAAAGGTGGCACTGCTTTCCCAATTCCCACCGAGCCCTGAACTTGGCAAAAGGGTCCGATGTGGAGTACTCTGAATGCATCCACTATTTCCATGCATGGGTTTTTGTTCCTTCCTGTGAGACCACAGATATACTCATTGCTGCTTCTGAAGACCTACTTACTGTAAAACCCATTTTGAACCAGCTGCCTCTGAAGCAAGATCCCCATCTGCCATTTCCTACGTCAAACATCCAAGCCTCTTTTGTAAGCATGCATTGCGCACATATATATGTGTTTATACAAGCACACAACCACACCAGTATCTCCCCAGATTGGCAAAGTCTAATTTGCTCCCCAGTCATGACAAGCCAATTGCCAAGTTTCAGTCTATGGTGTTTTCTATATGGCCAGCTGTATGCCTGTAACGATGGTGGTTTATAATAGACATGCCAAGAATTACTTAACTAAAGCTTTGTGCAAATGTAAGTGCTGTGATATTATACACAAAGAGCATTTTTTTCTTTCTCAGATTGTAATGTTTGGCATAGTTGCACCTAACATACCATATAAACTCCAGCGTACATTAAGATCATTCATATAGCAGTTTCTTCAGGATAATACCCAGAAGATGAGATAAATGATATGATTTCCATGTGCGGGATCTAAACCAAATTCTTTTGATTAATCATAAGCTATTAATGGTAATGGTAATGAGTATGCCACTAAGCATACTATAAAATATGTAAAGCCTGGATGACTCTCAATAGATCTTGGCAAGTGCCTCATTTAACCTTCACAGCTCATGAAAAACTGTTCGAACTTCTTCGTTTTAGACATGAAAACTATTGATTGTTTACAGCATTGCATGACCTTTTCTGACAAGCGGGAAAAATTATGAGATATTAGGTTGTAATTCAATCACGCAATATGCTCTAAATTATGTTGGGTTTCAAAATGCTGATGTTGTTTCTGCACATTTATTTTAGCTTTGAGTCTCATCTAAGTCTTTGGAGAAGATATGTATGAAACTATTTCAAACTGCAGCGCTCCTTGAATGGCCCTGAGAGCAGATAAAACTGTTAATATCTGTAAGGCATCAGATCTGAAAAGTTACTCTTAACTATAACAAATAATAAGTAATTTTAAAAACATCAACTAAATGAGGCTTAGCAGTTTTATATAAAAAAGACTCTGTATCACATGGACCAAGATCCTATTTTATAAAAGCTGAGCAAAGACATACCCAGACTCAATCCACTAGTGATGTCTAACCACTATGATGTCTAGCTAACATAAAGTCTAACAGCATCTGTAACGGTCCATTTTGACCCATTATCCTGAACTTTAGCCTCAAATGAAATCTTTCCTTCACTGCTGATCACTCAGCCCACCGAACTTTAAGAGTTAAAAATATAATGTGACAGTAATTTTTCCTCTCCTATGGGATCTCATTTATCTTCCTCCTAATCATATTTTCACTGTTTATTTTACTTCAAAGTCTTCTACCCTTTCATCATCAGAACTACGCCTCCAACGACAGGGAATTATTGTATCTTATTATAGACCTGTAATTACAAGCAACAAATGACCACTGAAATGGATCTTTAGGAGCATAACGTTAAAGAAACTTTTAGAAACTGGGTTGTGTTAGAAAAACATTTTGTTATATATTCTTTCAGTGGTGAATGACTCTGTAGATCCTATACATGACAGATGTTGCTGATGGTTGTCTATGATTTTTCTGAAAGATAGACTGTTTCCCCTGTATCGATAGAATACTTTTACTAGAAGTAGATGACATCCCTGCCAATGCTAGCAGATGCAAGAGAGAAAAGTCACATGAAAAAGTCCTACATTCATTAATTGCTTTGGTCTCAAACAGGTCAGTAAATATTGCAGAACTCCAGTTCCCCTGGCAGGCATTCCACCAGAGATCACTTCCTATGTATAAACTTAGGTTTCATATATTTTGCAGACTGCTCAGTCCATTTCAAGTGTTATGACTTAATTGTTTGCAACTGAGAAGATTTAAAAATTTACAACATGTAAAAAGTTTTTAATATGCCCATTTCGGTGAAGGAAGCTCATCCCACCTTAAAAGACTGCAGAGAGGAGGCAGGTTTTATTCTGCTTTGTCAGACATTTAGCTCTCCACCTGGGATTTTTTCCAAACCAATACCTATTGAATCAAATTTTGTCTTTCCATAAGTGACTCTAATGCTCAAACTGAAGTAGAAATGATAAAATATGTACATACAGTGGAACATAAATAATAGTCAAAGTTGGGACTTGAGGCATTCAAGTGAATCAGAGCAGCAGGCTTTCACAAGAAATGATGAGCAGTATGCGTCTTCTGGGCTCCTTTGAGTTAGTACATTCCCATCCACGCATAAGGCTGTTAATGTGATAGCTCTACTGTATATACCTAAGAATAGGACTGGAACTGTTCTTCTGCAATGGACATTAAAGGTTTTGGCCAGCTGTAAAACAGTAACGGCTTTGGTCTGTAAAAAAGCAGAATATAGACAGGTTTTTTACAGCTGATAGTTTAACAGTAATTGGTCCCCGTCATTCTTACCCTTTTCGGGCATTGAGATTCCTGAACATCCTGCTGCATAATTCAGGGCTGAGTTATAGGAAGGACAAAACATTACCAGTCTCAGCAGAAACATACTTCCACTTGAACTGGAAAGTTCAAATTTGCTAGAAAGAGGTCACTTGAGTTTGTATTACTGTGCTCCTTGCCCTCAAATTCAACCTGCTCTTTCAAGAGGGCAAGTCTTTGAGGGATTTCACCATGTGAAATATTGAAGAGACCTCAAGCCACTGTGAGGAGCACAAACTTAATAGGAAGAACCAGCCACATGTCCACATTGCTCAAACCCACTGTACCAGGTCCTCTGAGGAACTAGAATGAGCATGGTTTTTAAAAAGGAGCTATGCAAGTTAATTTTACCTGATAACCAACAACCTTCTGCCGTTGGGCACAAGTTTCTGACAATGACTATTTGGCAAGTCACTGAGTTGCTGGTAAGCTAATTTAGGGATATTTTACCTTCAGAAGCTTCACACCGAGAAAGGAAGCATCTAAACTATGTGCATTATCACACTTTATATTTTTTTTTTTTCTAAAAAATTAGGCAAAAGACATGGAAATGTATATCAAAGAAGCAACTCAAAAGAACATGGGACTGAATGTGTACTTAAAACAGATTGGTGATTGATTTTGCATGATTTAACCATTTCCTTATAAAGACTTGGCAATCATTTGGAAAGGCATCAGCCTTGCATAGCTTCAATCCATGATGTAGGAAGATTTATCTGAATGCCGCCCAAAATAAGTTACAGTCAAGTACTGGGAAAGCATTAGAGTTGGTGCAAGAAGGGTTGGACCTGAGACTGCCAATTAAGGCACAGGGTGATTGGCTTTTCAATGGCAAGCATGTTCCCTTTGCTTTCTTAATCTGCTCTCAACGCAAAGGCACATAAAATATTCCGGGACAAATTGAGGCAACACAGCTTGTTGCATTTCAGACAAGTGAGTTCAGTTTCAGTGAAAACACAAATAATACAACTCACCAAGTTGAAATACCTATAGGAGGGGTAGGTAGAGGAGTCATTTACAGCTGCCTGGGGTAATTACTCCATAGGTATCAAATTCTGGTATTTCTAAAGACATATACAGCTGTCAACATCTCCTGAAGGAAAAAAGAAGATAAAAATGCTGAGGTGGAGGCATCCCTAAGGTAATAAAAAATAAGTTTATAGGCAGAAGTTACCATTTCTGCTTCATATTTTGATTTTCGGCATCCCAATTCCGAATATACACTCAGAAGCACCAAGAAGGGATGCAATGCAACATTGCCTGTGTAAAACTCCTGGACCTCCTCAAACCCTTTTTTTCTTTTTTGGGAGGGAGGGAGGAGGAAGGTATACTCAGGTCTGATTGCTTTAAAACAAAGAAATCAAACCCATGAACTATTGATCCACTGTCATGTTAAAGGTTATCATATTTACCACCAGGGATGCACAACCAAGCAATCAATTTCCTAATTAACAAAAGGTGTAATGTATTTCTGCCATCAGATTCAGGTAGTTTAAGAAGCTAATCACAGCTCAATTAAAAGTTACTACTCTCAATTGGGAGCGTTTGGGTGAACACATCTAATTCATTTAAAAATAAAGACAAGCCATACCATTTGAGCAACCACTAAAAAGTAGTGATGGGTGTGTAAACTCATAAACAGCATATGGGACCATCAGAAAGGTGCTGCCCATGATTAATAACATCTGTAAAGGCTATAAGTGGGGTTTCCAGTGCAGTGCAAAGGTCTGAGCCACTTAATTGTAAAAGATGGATAATAGATAGACACTGAGATTGTGGAGGACACCGAGACTGTGAAAAGAACTAAATTGTCAGTAGTGAGTCTAAACCAGACCGGACCTGATTGCCTCTGGACTTCAAGCCAGTCCCATTCCAGCTCAGCCATCTCTAATTCTTATACTAAAACTGTGGATGCAAATTAATCAAGAGCAGAAATCAGGGAGACAGAGGCACAGGAAAGGCAACAGAGGATCAATCCTATTCCTACTAAAGGCAAAAGGTACTTCAATTTCAATTGGCACTAAATGTAAAGTATTTGGAGGAAAGGAGAGAGTTGGAAAAGATAGAAAAGATCTGAGAAAACAAGAAACGATGTGAAAAAAACAGAAATGGAAAAGAAAAGCAGCAAGTTCTCACTCACCCTGGCACCTGGTATATGGCTTCACCTTTGGAAGACATAAGAGGTATAGAAAACTGTAATTTTCTAAGAACTTACATTGCCAGGACCCGATTCTGCCATGTGGTCCATACTGGTATTTCAAACAGAGCAGGAGTCCAACACCTTACATGTTTGTGAAACGCCTTTGGGCTTTGGTTGAGGGACACAACCCCATCTTCTGCTTTTTGTGCTGCCAGTAAACCATCACAAAAATCCTTTCTGTCAGTGCAATTGATATTTTCACCTCTGTACAGAAATCTCCTTTATTGTTCCACACTCATCCTTCAGGAAGCACTGAAGAAAACTCGGAAACATGAACAGAAGTGAGGATAAGAGACTTCTTTCCAAGTCTGTATTCTGCAGTAGCTGATGAGCCACTGACTCATGGAACCACCAAAACTGGAGACTCCCACAGCACGGGGCGAAAACAAGCTCAGAGAGTGATGCAGCCGCAGGGGCAGCTCCCAGCTACTTAGTCCCCTGTGACTCTCCTTCCCCTGGTTATTAGCTGCAGACAGTGTTTTTTTGTGCCAGCTCTGAGCTGAAAAGAGTGGTGGGGGAGAGCCAGAGGATCAGAGCATAGCATAGCCAGAACAGCAGAGGTTGGTTTCCCATCAGCATATGCCAAAGACAAGGCTCTGGGCACGGCCAGGTCAATGGGGGACAAAGCACAAACTGGACTGGAGCCTAAAAACGCACATTACAAGAAATATTTTTTTTCTTTAAAAACATTAATTTCAATGCCGTCCACACTGATGAACAGGGATCTAACACTCACTCCATTTGCCTTACTCTGTACCTACAGACTCACTCTTTACTTAAATATATCTACCATATTTACATCATCACTGCAAACAGACAAGCCTTACAGAAATGCTCAAAAGTGAAAGGTATTTTACTGTACTAAATAGATATTTTCTGCTGACAGTGACATCTTATTTGTATGTGGAGTGAAGCACAAAAGTAATAGCCATATATGAATTTCTTGCAAGCAAAAAGTTTGATGGATACCTTTAACATAGATGGCTTCAATAGTTTTAAAACATTACAGAATATGAGGACAAATATTTGAAGCTAGAATGCATTTTATGGAAAATTTAGAAATAGTTGGAAAAAAAAGAAAAAGCATTACAAATTGTTGTCTACCTGGGGGTATTTTTTTAAGGCCTGAAAACAAAAAAAAGTTTTTATAAATTATAAAAGCTATGAAAGTTTTAATAGTATTTAATAATATACAATTAAAATGGTAAAAATATTTTTAAATATTCTGTGCTCTGATTCTTATAAGGGAAATGGAAAAATATTCATATATCACTTTCTGCTATGTAGATAAATAATAGCAGTGTGATGCATTGCACAAGTTCCTCTGAAGATTACTGCCCTGGGTTTGGAACAACTTGAATATTTGCCAGGCCCATGGCAACCTGCACTACCTTTTGTTACACAGAGGTATTGATCTGCATGCATACAATGGTGGCCCAGGAAGAATACGATTTCAGTAATAAAAGTTACCTATTTGAGCTCACTCTCAAATTCCGTATCAGTAAATTGCAGCTGTTGCCCTTGGCAACTTGGGAAATTCAGACATTAACCACCCCTTCCTCACGCTGGGAAGGTTATGGTGACTGTGACCTGCAGTCAACAGTGCAACACCACAAAACAAAAGTCACACACTGCAGAGCACGGATGCTGCAGCCTCGGTTGTTTCTTGTTATGATACCTTCTGAACATCTCCTAAATAAAACAGAAAATAAAGCAGTTTTGTTTTAGCCAGAAGACTGAAATGACCAATTCTCCAGAAAAGGAAACATAATCCTGGTGAATAAAAAAAATCTTTAAAGCATACTTTTCCCCCACCTGCAGAAGTGACTACCTATGTTCCCAAAATAATTCCTCCATACCTTAACTGAAACATCCTTCTTAAAGACGAAATAATACAAGAGCAGGGAATGGCTGCAGATAACTAACTTAAAAAAAAAAAATTTGCAGACAGACATCCAGGATATGTCAGAAAGATGGAAAGTACTGAATTTCTGACAGGCTTTGAAAAACGTTTTAACACACTTTTTATATAATATATATTATGGTGATAATGACACATATATATATATTTATGTATATATAAATAAAACTTATAATGTCTTTTCCATATGAGTAGTTCGCAAAACATCTGATGAATTCTACAGACTGCACAAACTTCATATCGAGATCATTTTCCCCACTACATCTTTTACAGTTGTTCCTGCTGTAAAATGGAACATTTCATAGCACAGAAGAAAACTGGTCCTTCTTTCCGGAGATAAAATTACCGTGTTATGCATCTCATCGCCATGGAAGAGTGAGGTAAGTGTAATGACAGCAGTGAGAACTTCTGACAAGGCTCCCTGCCTTTGCACCTCCAGAGGCTGTGAACGGTTTGCTCCTCACAGCTTGGTCTCAGTTACTAGAAAGCACACTTTCAGGAGCATTTTATCTCTTAAGCTCATTTTTTTGAAGGCAAAATATTCATGACTCAATGCCCTGAGCTATGGCTTAGACTTTCCTTAAGGAATGGCTTTACAGTGCAGCTGAGCCAATCCAACTGCAGGCTACCAGCACTGGTGCTTGTCTGATCCCACCACTACCTGGTTCCGAAAAAATTGCCCTCCAAATCCAGCAGACATTTTTTTGCCAGCTAAGCTCCTTGAATTAGATTCTTGGGTTATCAGACAAATTGTAGCATTGTTGCAAGGCAAGAAATGGATGGTGCCGCTGCTAACAGAGAAGGACTTTCCCTCTTGGCCACAACTAACATCTACAGAGGCTCAACTACACCAAGAAATTGAACTTTTGGAAGTCTTCCTTTCAAACACAGTCAACTCTCAAAAACCCAGATATTCTTCTTGCTCTTACTTCCACAATGCTCCTGACATAGCTTTCTGCTAAGTGACTAAAGACATCAGCTACTCTGTTGACAGAGCAGAATAAATCCCAAGGTGGGGAATTAAATAGGATTGCATAGCCTTAGTATCAGAGAAGCTTTGTCATTACAAGGATTTTCAGCTTAGTTCAATGACAATGGACTCTCTGAACCTTTTCACTAAGAAATCATAATGCAAATTTTATAACTGAAGTGAGTCTAGAGTTAAAAAAAAGTATACTTTTGTAGAAAATTATAATTACTGACACCTTAGGCAATGGTAAATAAAAACCTTATAAGAAAATAAATAAATAACATCCTTTCATAGTTGTAATGCAGACCCGCAGTTTAGGATTAGTGCTTCATTATTTAGGGTCTATTCCAAAGTATTCTGAAGCCAACAGGACCTTTATATTAACTTCAGAAGGCTCTATACCCCTCTCTTGAACAGAGTAAGAAAATGCAAATCAAACAAATAGTTGGAATTTAAATGTACTTAAGTGAAAGGCAGGAAGTTAATTCAGAGCCCAGGTCTCTCGAGGCCCACTGCATAACATTTATTTTATCTTCTAATGTTGTGTCATTATGTTTAATGAACAGGAATCATACTTAGCAGAGATTCACCAACAGAACTACTTGGGAAAGAGAAAATCATTCAGCTCATATTATTTTAATATTTCATTAGCATTCCTAACGGAATGTCTCTCACATGGAAAATAAAAATAGCCTCAATTCAACACAAATTATGTGCAAAAACCTGCCCCAAAGCAGTTTCAGCAAAGATTTAGAATGTCTCTGACTGTAGACCCTTGATATTCACTCCTTTGCTTTGAAAATATAACCATAACTACTTTATAAAATACATTTTATTGTGACAGACTTCAATGACACAGAATTCTTTGGGGTTACACCTGAACAAGCCAACAAAATTAGATACCTAAATAACATATTGAGTAACTGTGCTTAACCTTACTAAGGAAATCAGAGTGATATCCTGGCTCACACACTTTACCCTCATTAGGAAAACAATCTCATGGGACCATTGTTTGGTCATTATTGCAAAGCAGAGCTGGGGAGAAAAGGAAAGGAGAGAGTCTGTCAGTGGGATCCCTTGCACAGAGAAGCCAAGGCACCAACTTTGTTTCGAAGATGGCCCAATGGAGCATCCTTTAACGAATGGTGACAGTTCTGCTCCACAAGAAACCCAGCTCAGCACCCTTACAGGCAGCAGCTCTGCCAGAGCCCACAAAAATAAAACTGGTTCAAGAAGCAGAAGAGAAAAGTGAATGCTAATTATTAATTACTAGAGCTTCAGGCAATTATGTAACTATCAATGGAAAGCTCAGACAGATACATGACAAAATCAGGCAGAGAGGGAAACAGAATGACGGGATGCAGGGCCAAACCTGACAAAAGTATTGTTTCAGTCTCCAGGGAAATTATACCTTTCATGTCCATTTACATTTGATGTAACAGGAAAGTACAATAAAGAAGAATAATGATTCAGTCCCACCAAAGGAACTCAACGTGACATGCCTTCTGCTTCTAGGCATCCGTTCCACAATTATTTTAAATCTCTGGCATCTGTGTGGCATAGATGAAGTATATGAACATCGAAAATTAATGTGTTGAAACCCATGAACCTATTTGGTTTTTTTTCAATTCACTTCTGCACTTAAAACCTCGGTCAGAGTACAGGCTTTCCAGCCCACCCATCTAAGCTACCGCCCTGCTTCTCCTGGCAATCCTCAGTTGGATTCACCCTGCCTATTCACTGATAGCATCAGTCCAGAATTGGCTATAGCTGGCCCAAGTCTGTTGCTAGGACTTTTCTACGCAAATCCTGGAGGAATTTGTTCTTTCCAGCAAATCCTATGTCACCCTATGGCATAAATGAAGCCAAGCAAGAACATCTCAGGAAGAGCAGAGCTCTCCTCCATGTCCATCGCACATCCCTCGCAGCAGAGCAATGGCTCGTTGTGAGGTTACCCAAGGGCAGATTCCTGCTCGGGCTGCTCATGGACAGAGCATTTGCTCGAAGCATCAAGGCAGATTACTCACCTTCTTAATGTGCAAAAGATATTTCATGTGTTATCCTACATATTTTAAATGTATTCATAATAAAAAGTTTATGAAACAATGAATAAATTACTGCAAAGTTAAATTTTTTTCCCCACTGAGAAGTTTGCAAATCTTGCACTCAGTGTGAATCAGATTTTCAAGGACATTTAAAGACAAACTTTCAAGGCACAGTCCACACAAATGCATGTCTCAATGGGCGTGTCCTGCAGTGGTTTACACAAACAGATGTTAGAACTTCCCCGTCAAAAATGGATTAGCACATAACTTTTTCATACAAACCAGGCTTCATGTGCTTTTATAATTTCTCATAAACTCCAGGAAAAAAAAAAAAAAAGGAGAAATTGAAGTGTTTCCCACTTATCAGCAAATCTGTATTCTGTATAAAGTACAAAACAATCTTTGTGACTGATGTCCAAACCAAACATCTTTGCAACACATTTATGGTAGAGCACAGCGCTGGAAAACTATTGCCAGATTTCTTGATAATGGAGATTTTTTTCTGGGTAAAAGTCTTCTTGAGAGGTCAATTTAAAATCACTTCATGTTTTTTATCTTGGCATTCAACAGCTAAAAAATATTACCAACCTAACTTTTGAGGTATTCACAGCTGCAGAGTGGAAGTTTGAAGTGTGTTATGAGAGGTACTGCTTTTTAAACACAAGTCCCTGGGCTGTTTAGCTACTTTCCTGGCACACCCGCATTACCACACTATTAATAACAAGATACCGGGAAATATCTTTGCTCTGGGGGAAGAAAAAAAAAAAAAAAAAAAGCTTTTTCCACTGCCTTTTAGGAGTAAAGCATAGAAAGAGTGCTAGAAGACTCAAAACCTTGTTAATGTTGCTAACAAGGATCCAGCCATTATGAACACGGGCTGTTATTTTGGTGCTAATAACCATCAGAAGGAGCAATTGTTTTCTGTTACAATGCTGTTTTGTGAACAATAAGGGAAATTAGGAAAGCAGGAATTTTGCATCCTTTTTTTTTCCAAAACCAGTTCATTTTCCAGTCTGTCTAAGCAGTCTCCATCTTCATTTAGTGGAACAAAACAGGATACAAGTCTGTTTTCTGGGTATTGCTGATGCATTTCTCATCTTTAAAGGTGTGAAATTACTGAAAATGACATTGTACTTTGGGTCTGACACACCATGTGGTTCCATAGGACAGAAAACTGACTAAAGTTTGGCAGCCCAGCTGAGAAGCCTGCCCAATCAACACCCCACAAATTCTGTAGAACAAGATCCTTTGGAAACCTTTCCTTGCCCTGACAGACTGAAGCAGAACATTGTTCCCATTCCTTACTAAACATCCCGACTTTTCTAAGCCCATCTATATAACAATATTTCAAGGAAATGAATGCTTTTTGCCCTAAAATTCAAAGCAATTGGGACATATTGCAATAACCATTTATTTCAGGTTTTAATTAATATAATCCTGAATCTCAGTACTCTGGGAACTTTTTTGGAATTTTATTTGATGTTGCAAGAGCCTGTCTTTTCTTTGGCTGTGCCTTCATCAGTTCAAACACTAAAGATAGAAGAGTCAAAGAAAAAAGGCAGAGAGAGACTAACAATCCTGGAAGGATGAAGCAAGGAGCACAAGGAAGAAATGTGGTTCAAGTCACAGGAAGAAGAGATAATTTAGGAAGTTGCAACATAGACATCCGTTATTAATCAATGGATGTGCTATTTATTTAAAAGTTTATCATTTTGCTTAAAGGTTCAGGACTAGATTATCACCACAGGATACCTTATCTATTTTTTGTCAATTATACTGTAATCACTATACGATGTGATCAAATCACTTTGTTCTAAAAACAGCCTGCAGCTCATTTTCCCACCCTGTGCTGCTCTAGAATTCATGGATAGTGCTGGTTACAAAGTTTTATTTTCCCATCTTAGAAAACTACAACTCTTTAAAGGAACTTCAAAAAAACCAAGCTGGAAATGTTGCCATGGCACAAACTGGTATGGTTTATCAGTGCAGGAGCCTGGGAGCCTGCAGGAGCACATCCCATACACCAACAATCACACGTGTCCCACTGTTCCCCGTTGGGCAAGCCTGGCCCACCTGCCCAAGAACCTAGAGGTCTAGGAGATAAAGGACAAGCAGCTTCTCATATTGTCCTCACTGGTGTGCATCTTCTACTTCAGGCTCGTTTGCCAGTCTGGGACGCAGCCCCTCCAACTGTTAATTGGACTACCCAGGCAAGGACAACATTTTACAGGAGATCTCAAGTGTCGTTGACTCACCTTACATCTGTATGGGCATAGGCAAGTATCAAATGATAAATATCAAGCATTGGTTTTCATTTAGTAGCACCGAGCAAACTTCTTTTAGTTGCTAAAGAGAAGGAAAAATGCTACAAAATTACCCAGTGAAATTTAAAATGTGTTGAACTTGCATTAACACTTTTAAAAGAAATAATATCCAATTATGCAACCTAAATGTTGGCTATTAATTATCAATGGAAGCGTTCAAAATCTGGGGAGAATGTAAGGTACTTTCTCTTATTAATAAAGATGACAGAAGAAAAAGCTGCTTCTACAGCTTGGACAATAAACTGCCATGTACAAAATAAACTATTCAATTAAATTGTCAGGTGTAACAACAGTAATCAAGAGGTTAAGGCTGAATACTCAGTAATTTCTAGTGCAAGAAGCAGATTATTTTTTACTATGTAAATGAAAAATTATTTTAAATTATGCATAAAAAACATTAAATGGGTACCACTGAAAAAAAATAAATACTTAATAATCAGACATGGGAAGTAATTAAGTTTGAAGGAAAGGACTTATGACTTCTCTATACAGATATTATGAGTACAACATTGTCTCAAGATCAATTTTGTTGCTTAAGTCAGATTCAGGCTGTAGCTCACATGACAATCAACACCAACATTTGTTTTATAAAAGAATACAGAGAATTTTCTTTCAAAACTATTCAAAGATTACTCATCAACATTTTAGTCCCAATGATTTTAATAAAATAATCTAGAAAGTCATTTCATTTTGTAAAATTCTTACAGGAATAGTTATGTTTTACGGTCTTGCAGTCAAATTGAAAAGCTGCAAGAAAGCACACAGTCAGGCTGGATCCATCTTTTGCAAACTACTGCTTTTCTAGATATCTCCATAATAGCAACCTTCCTCAAAAACCTCTGAAAGCTCAGACAGGCAAGCCTGAGCAGTTTTTCCAAAATATTTGTCTTGGAAAATGGTACTTCTTAAACTATCAGTAAAGAGAAAAAAAAAAAAAAAGGCATCTGGAGTCTCAAAATCTGGAAATGATGTAAGGAACATCAGCAATCAAGTGTTTAGGCATTAGAAAACTGAAATCCCAGAAACAATGTGAAGTTTAAACAATATTGGCAGATTAGCTATACTTATATATATACATATATATATATAAAAGGCATTGCACACTATCTAAAAAGTATCATGTCAATTATGAAAAAGGATTAATCTCATATTCAAGATTTTTTGACCACTGAAACAATGCTGGATATCATAAATCTCGTCTTTCAACAATTTCTACACCATCTGTCTGTGCTTGCAATAATCTGCACCCACAGGGGTTTAGTGTTTCATCTTTGTTTTGGCACTAAATGAAGAGAAACCTATTACTGCTTCAATTACACCAATGTCATGAACATTAGCACAAAATAACTATGCAATTAAGAACTTTATGAATCAAAGATTGTTTGAGAAATACAGTTTTGGGTTGTGGCTTTTGTAACCTCATGAATTCAACAGATCTGTGGAAGAGGTTAAATAAGTACACTGAAATTTTCATGGGACCAACTGTTCCCTAGTACTTTGTTCCCATAACATAGTTTAAAATAAGAACAGCAGTATGTGAACCTACAGACTTAACCCACATGCAAACACATACATCGTTTAGAATTGCTGGCATGAAAAATTAGTATTTACATATTTTTTATGCAAAGAGGTGAAATATTTGTAAGTATTTTGGAGGACTAGTCTGTTCTTTAACTCTGTTCATTTTCTTCTGATTCACCAATTGAAAATAAAAAAAAAAAAAAAACCTTTTCCTCCAAATTTCAGCTCAGCTATATTGTATTATATGACATGGTGTGTATAACAGAATACAGAATTTAACCCAAACCAACATTGTGTAGGTGTACTTATATTGTCTATCCTCAAAATAGAAGTTATTGCTACATTTGTAACATCATTTTGGAAAGTCAAGCCCTGAAAATCAGGAATTTCTTCAGCCTCAGTCCAACCAAATATGAATTTGCAATGCAAAGGTTTAACACATATATGCTTAATAGTTTAAACCACGTTTGATATACATGATCAGAAAATGATGGTGGAACGAGAGCAGAGGGGTTGTGAAGCTGTTCAGTCATCACTGCTGCCTCTCTATCTTCCCTCTCTCCCAACAAATCTACACCTGAGTACACACACTTGCTCTTAGTGCATTGACCATCATCTCTGTAATCAAATTTAATCACAGAAAGGTTATCAGAGCTCCTTTTTCTTTTTTTTTTTTTTTTAACATTAAAACAAGGTAAGTAGTTTGTTTCCCAGATTATCAAAACCTATCTAGATCATCAGCATCTCCAGTTGAATAAAATAACTCATACAAACCACTGGTAACCTGATGTGCTTCTATCAGCTAGGTTAACTTACAAATTAGTTTGAGTTAAATATGATTGCATCAAGTGGTGACACTGCTAAACTTGCACGGATTTCTAGGAAAGTAGAAAGAGAAAAGGAATTCACACAATTAAATGGGCCTATTGAAAAACAAGCAATAAAATTTAAGACTCAGTTCTGTAGGTTATGAATATAGATGCTCCCTTTTTGACATGTTGAATATATGCTTGAAGTTAAAAACAATATTGTTTCCATAGGCGCAACGTATCATTGAACAGAATGCTTTTACAAGAAGACTGCATCATAAAACTTACAGAATTGGATCAAGGCAAAAATGCAAAAAATCTTAAATATCAAACTTCTTTTCCCTGCCTTTTTTTGCATATATGCTTAGATTGTGTTATTCCAAAGCCAACCTCATTTGCAAATGCAGGAGCTGAGACATACTAAAAAGTTGTTATAGAGTTGAATCAAAATAATTTTTTAAGTTCTCTGTTTCACGGCACTTTTTGCAGTACCCTTCACTGCAGAAGGTCTCTTTCCATTTCACAGGATCTGTGCCACTGCTGAGGAACGGCACTGATGGACTCATCCCTTCTCCTCTGGCCTGAACCTCTGTCTGTCACAAGTGCTTCATTTGTTGCTATTAATTGGAATAAAAATTCCTTACTGCCAGTGAGACCAACATTTGTTCCTTGATAAGGACCGTGTTTTTATACGTTACTGAGCGTGCCTCCAGCTCTGTTTACTGGGATTCAGAGTCGAATGAAGACTGTAAAAATTGCAAGAGGTCAGACTGCATCAGGGGACAACATTTTAGTGCTGCTCAGCTGATGCGCCCACTCCTCCGCTCAGAACCGAGCACTGGCAGTGCACCGCGGTGCAGAACAGACACGGCAGCACTCCCGCCAGCTCCGGGAGGGAATACGAGAGATTGAAGGGAAGCACAATTTTACTAGGCAGTACTTGGGTTAGTAATACTCTCAGGCAGAACTGAGTGCAATATCAGAGACTTTGTACTTGCAAAGCTTTACTCCCAATGTATTACATGCTGTGTTTACAGAGGGAAGGAGCATACCGCTGTGCAATAACCATAGAAAGTAATAAAAACTGGGGAAGTGGTAATGTAGCTGGGGAAAGCCATAGTCTCACTTACAGTGGCAACAATTACTGTGGCCAAATGCCCAACTGTGCTGTGACACCAGAGAGTGAAGGATTTAAAGCACAGTCCTCCCCTTGTCCTGTAGTAGAAGTTGTCAGCTGGTATGACGAGAAACCCTGAATCCTGTGTGATTAGGTGCAAAGCTAACCTGCCAAACAATACTGAAAAATTGGGCTGTGTTAGGTGAAGCACAGGAACTAACAGTCGATTGTTAATCCACTAACATTGTTGATTAGTTCTTGTACTTATAGTATGATGTCGTGCTGCGGCTCTCCAACACTCCTTTTACATATAAGGAAAGCTCCTCCTCTATGCCAGAGGACTTGCCATCTAAATATATTGCCTAATTCCTCAGGAGAAAAGACCAAAGAAAAAGTGGTTTGCAGGGATAACGCACCCTTCTTGGAGGGCGCAGACACAATAGTATGTAAGGCACTTCTGTTACCTGTGCCCACAAGGGACTGCGGTAAGTCCTATTTAATTCAATTAGTGCATTATACAAGTTTCATTGCTGCATATAGAACAGCTTTAAACAGTTTGGGTTCTGTTATGTTTAATGCACTTCACTATCAAAGCATGATTTTTTTGAGTGAGAAATTAAATACTTGACCATTTTTTTTTATGTCAGTGCAAATTTTTTCACTTGAATTCAATGTTACTGAACAACATCTTCCTCACATGTCAGTTCCATTGTTCTCAGATCCAGAATAGTTAAAACTGGTGAAATGCACCCCTTTCATTTTTTAATTTGTTTTATGCATCACACAGCATAACACATCTTTAAAGGCAGAGCATTCCAAATATCTATGAAAATGACACAGATTGCCTGCCAGAATTCACATGACTTTTTCTACTTTCCGAAATCACCATTTTCAAACAGATCATCATAGAATAGCCCTTCCAGAGCAAGTACTGCATACTTACTAAGCTAACATACAAAACCAAACAGATTTGCATCTCTCTCACCATGGTTAAGAAAAGGACCATTTAGGATACTTTTTACACATCAATTTATTCCCCTGAGACTCAAACTCTTCATGTTCAAAGAGGAACTTTTAATATGAAGAGTTAAGATATATAGTCATACACATCTATAGCACAGCTGCAGGTTGATTGTTTTCTACCAGTATTTCTAAATTCAAGTCTTAAAGCACTAGTAAACTTCAAGTTAAAAAAATTAAAACACAAAACCCACTGCATGCCAATCCCGAAGAAATAACATATTACTAAGCAAGATGGGCTGCTTGGCTCAGAAAGTGAGATTTGCTCTCCCTCTAGAGTTTTAGCTGCATGCGCTGTAGCCTATAACTGTTAGCTAGTTGAGTTATTCTGCTAGTGCTGTTGGTTGCTATTCTTATTCATTCAAAAATAGGTAGTGACCTTGAAAACAAATCTTTTCATCAAATCCTATCACAAACATTTTATCCAGCCTTGACCACTAGTCTAAACTCCTCTCAGATACATTATAACATCTTAATACAATAGCTGCTAGCAAACTACTTACAGAAGTTCATATTTATATTGTCTCAGTGTTCATTATCTTTAGGTGCATCTTTCTCTTCACTTTTGGCATTGTGATATGATCAAGAAAATTGACCCTGAACAGTCTAATAAAACCCTGCACTGCTCTAACAAACTAGCTGGATCAGTCTTTTTAACAACATGGGGATAAAAAGCATTTGTTTCATGGTCATTCAAATATATAGTGTGCAAGCAGGAAAAAAAAAAAAAAAAAACCAAACCAAAACTCCAAGAAAAAGAGATCTCTGGTAATAGACATCTGCTCTTTGTGCCTAGCAGAATATTCGGCTCCTGTCGACTGTCAGGAAATCGGAGCTAACCTTTGAGTTCATGAAGCCAACAGCCACGCACTGCCCTGATCCTGGCACTCACGAAATGTCAAAGATAATCTCATTTCCATTTTGATGAATAATGTACAGAACAGCAAACACTTCTGCATGTGTGTACACTGGAATTCAGCAGTGGGATCTCAGCAGGTTTTGAAGGTGCGAGAAAAGAAGATGACTTGAGGGTCAAGGAACCTGATGCTTTTCAACACTACAGTTACTTTACCTTTTTTTATGTTAGAAGATAATGGGCTGAAATAACTAGAGTACATATCCATTTGATTTTCTAGTCCTTGCAGCTTTATTGTCCCTGCACCGACCAAGGGAAGACACAGCATTGCAGGGCAGCTCATCGGCAGAGGCGACGCTGGTGATGCGGTGCTGTAGGCACCGGCTGTCAGTCACCGGCCCTGGAGAGCTCTAGCCCAGCGCCCAGCTCCGCGGGGAGCTTTCGCTCAAGATCCCTCTCTACCTGAGACTAAGCACAAGAAAAAATTCTCTCTTACACACCCTCTGTCCCAAAAGGGGCATGTATAAATAACAAAACATAGCACGTTTTCTGAAGACCAAACATTCATTTGCATGCAGGAACTCAAGCTGTCAGTCTTCATAAAAGCTACCGGCTAGGTCATGTTTTGGCTTTCACAATTATACACTGCGGAAAAAAAAAAGAAAAAGAAACTTACGGAGCCAAAATACCTAAGAAGATGTATCATGCCTATAATTTCTCGGTGTCTAGTGTGCAGGTAAAATGGCATGAGAAGCCCAGAAAAACAGCTGAAGCTGTGCTTTCCTGTCTCTGTTTTTCCTTTGTTTGTACCTATTCTGCTCAATCTAAAAGAAAACGGGCAGCAACAGTCCAGGGTCAGTTATAAGTGACGTTCTGGCGCATAGGCTGAGCTTTCAAAGTTTGTTTAGTTTTTTTAAAACTTTTAAAAGATTTACATATAGACCCATATCTTTTAAAATAAAGGATACATTTAGGTGTGTCACAAGGAAACAGAAAAGAAACTCCCTTTCCTTATGGAGTTTCTTGGTTTTGGTGGAGGTTACAACCACAGAGGACCAAGCGCTGACTTGTCACAGCAAATGGCATCAAGCTCTGGTAGCAAAGTCCTGCTGGCTGTGTCCCTTGGCCAAGCAAGACCTCCCGTCCCACCTGCAACCATAACCTAACATCCTTCAGAAACAGTGGCCATCACTGAAAAGACCAGAATTATAACGTTTTGGCATTTCCTTTTTATATATTCTCATATCTGTGAGTTTCTACTACTACAGAAAATGGCCTAACGGCCATGATCGCTCACTCCTCTGAAGTACAATTCATCACAGCCTGTTGTATAGTATCAGCTGTCAAGATCTACAGGATTTTCTTGATTCAATCAATCCTCAAAATTTGATCAAATTATCTTTCCAAGTTGTTTATTCTTTGTTGCACACAACATAAAGATTGGCTTCCAATATCCCTCTATCAATTGGTGTCACAATTAGATATGAACTCAAATGCCCAACTCCTTACATATATAAATGCAAAGATAGCACAGGCACATGGTGAGTCTTAATAAACACATCTTTCCTAATTTGGCAGACTTTAAACACAGGAAACCATGTGCAAACTCTTGTGAAAGGGCAAGAGTATTTCTGTCTAGTGTATTAAGACTTTTTGCAAAGCATCTGTGAAGACATTAAGAGTTTTGCAGTTTTTCACCTCATTCTTAATGTTGCTGTTTTGAAATGAGCTGAATTACATCGGTCATTATGTGGTCTTTAACAAAATTCCTTGAACAACATGATTCTAAATTCATAGCAAGGATCTCATGAACTTGATGGGTTTTGGGCAAAACTTTCTAATCAAGTGAAATACTGACTACAGAACCAAGCGGCACCAAATTATCTGCTTTGACTACTTGACATCAAAAGGAATTTTGCCTACAAATGCAGTACCTGAAACGTGGATTTCTAACAATACAGTCTGGATTTAAAAGGGTTATATTAAGTCCTATTAGTAATGCATTGCTATACAATCATAGAATGGTTTGGGTTGGAAGGGACCTTAAAGATCATCTCGTTCCAACTAGTCCCATGGTCTAAGTAGCCAAACCGCTGGCTGTGGCATCGCTCCCGTAACCATTTGTTGACTCGCCAGATTCAACTGGCCCTTTCAAACCCCTGCCCTTTGACCAGGAGGATTGACGAAAAAAACGACCTGCGCTCCGGAGTAGGGACTTACCGCTGCTCCCAGGGCTCCGTAATCCTTCTCGATACCCCTCGCGCTGCTGCCGGCTGTATCACTGGCGCACACCTGAAACAACAGCAGCGGATAATGGTCGGCCACCTGGACGAGGCTTGGTAGTCTCTCAGTGACAACCCTGACAAGCAGCACGCCTCTCCAGAGAGCGTGCCATGGCGGCAAATGGGGGCCTCCATACCTCTCACAAGAGAGTCACCTACAAGTCCCTGCGGTCTGAGGCTCGCACCGCAGCCTCACCCTTCAGCAGCTCCGTCTGGGGGGGGGTAGATGGCGCAGACCCCCCAGCCGGAGCTGCAGCCTTTGCTCTCAGGCGAGTGCCCGCCATTTTGCCTTGAGGGTCTGGTAGGATGAGTGCCCTTGGCCTACGCAGGTGGTGACAGAAGGGTGCCCGGTTCCTGGGTTTTGTGGGCTTCAAGTGTCTCCGCTGGGCCAGTGGGATGTCTCTCCTTCAAAGGGGTGCTCCGCCGCGCGCGTTTCGCAAACGGGGCGGCCCTTTGTGGGAGTGGGGAACGGCCACCATTACTCCTGGCCTCTCCCTCAGGAGAGCTGCCAGCTCCTGGCAGGTCTCTGCGCTCCCGTGGGGCTTCCCCGGCTCAGGAGAATCAGGGCAAATTTGACTGAGTGCTTCTTACATGGGGAGCGGGATGTTGAAATCATTTTGCTTACCTGATTATCTTAGCATGCGTTCAGTCAGAAGGGATTTGGTCTTCCACAGAAAACACTCAGTATTATTTTTTCTGCTTTGTTTTTTTTGGTCCCATATCTCTTTCCCAATTAAACTGATACTATGAATCAAAATAAAAGTCTTTTTGCTTCAAGGAAGCAATCTGAGAGCAAGGCAGGACTGCTACAGTAGACATTTACATTAGTTAAAAGCCCCTCAAATTGCTACAAAAGTTCACAGTCAAAATCTGCTGAGCCTTAAATGTATGCAGATTTCTAGAAGGTGGGTTAATAAGAAAGGCTATGTCCGCACCGCCACTTAGTGAGTAGACAGCAGCATTTCAATACGTCCTGCATGCACACAGTAGATATCTGAACACCCCCCGGTGCTCAATGCTAAGGAGGACAAGCAGCACAACGTTTGACATGAGTAAAGAAATGGATGATTTGAGCTGAGATTGGGCATGTAACGTCAGTGTTGGCTTTGACTAGCCAACCTGACCGCACAGTCAGACGGACCAGCAGCTTTCCCGTACCACATTTAATCTGTCAGGCAGCAGCTAACAGACAAGAAGTGTTATTTGACTGCCTCTCATCTACCCCTGGCTGACTTCTGGTGGATAGTCAGGGACGTGTGTGTTGCCATGGCCAAGACCACAATCTCAAGCTCTACTAAGCTTTCTCTTCAACTTATTCTGTAATAAAAGTAAAGATTTCCATGGTGGCAAAGCTGTATGATACAAGTACGTGTTGCACAGATATTGCTTAGAACTTCTGCTAATTAGTTTACGTGCTTGAGATGCTTTCTGGAGGAAAATAAAATATATGTGTGTGCTCAGAGGACATAATATTACACTTCTCCTCAGATCCTGGGGACAGGCCACTTCAGACCAGCCCAGGTAGTCTCATTAGATTACTCTGGTGATATCCTCCCTCAGCCAAAGTCCAGCAGTCCCAGCAACCTTTCCTCAGGGGTGGCCAGTAGCACAGCAGCAGATACTTAGGGAAAGAAGAAACAAAACCCATGCAGAGGGGTCCTTGGCTGTTAGCAACACCATAGGTCTCAGCAATCCTGCATTGAGGCTATCATGCTCAATAACCACAGGTAAACACATCCTTCATTACTCTAACTCTTACTTTAGGTCTCCACGGAATTTTTTGGCAATGAGTTTTGCATTGTATTTTATGTGAAAAAGTACTTGTATTTTATCTGATCTGAAGCCAAATGTGAAAATAAGAGAGAGGCTGAATACGACGGAGGATGCAACCACTGCTGTCTGTTGATACCACCATGTGCTCACTTCTCCCCTCTGGCTCCCGGCCAGCCCCTAATAAGCTGTTTTTGGAGAAGCACTCTGGTACCACATACTGGAAAGCAGCATAAAACTCTAGTATAATTAATATTTAGAATACATTCTCTTTTAAATGCACAGATGTAAGAGCACCTTAGGAACAAAATCTATTGAAGCCATTTGACAAATGCTCAAGACAGAGTCAGAGTTACCCAGATTACTCAAGCAGCCACTGGTAAAGCCAAGAATAACCCTAAATACACTGCTGCAGATAACGTCATATTCACTAGGTGAATTCCTATGTCACAGGAAAGGGACACGTGCTTATGTTATCCTGCTTAAGATACTTACCACATCTTTGCCGGAGTATACTAGGCAGAAGCAAAGAACTACATTTTATAAAGAAGGTCTTAAGTAATCCATTTACTTAAGGAGGGTGAAAAGCTCTTCATTTGTAATACAGGCATAGATTTAATGACGAAATGGATTTTCATCAGAAGTTTCTAAAGATTTCTAAAAGGCTTTGAGCATTAAAGAGAATTTGCAATAAGCTTGGAATTTTGCCTAGCATTTTTAGCTGATTACTCTTCCCTTCCCCTATACCAGGCACAAGATGGTAATTAGAGCATATTACTTTCCCTCTGGAAAATATATGTCATTATGTGAGAGTCCGTGAATAAGGAGTTCAACACATCTCTATTTCATATAACTTATCTCCTAAAAATATAGCAAGTGGTAGAACAGTAAAAAAGACACTGCCTAACCAATAACAAAACTAAGATTTGATTTAGCAATAACTAGTGTGGTACTGCAGTGACATTTAAAACTATCCCGCCAAGAACTTTTTATATATAAAGAGAGAAAAAGTGGATGCCATAAAGACAGTAAAAAGAAACATTATGTTGGCAAGTCTATATAGCAGTAATAGGCAATATAGATGTTCATTTGAAGGAAGGGCAATTTGGCTTAACGTTATTGAAGTTCCACCATTTTCTAACATCCTAAAAGCTTTTCTAACTAAAAAAAGCTCTTAATCTGTCATATGCTGGATATAAACCATCTCAATCAGAACCACTAATCTCTCATGAAAGAATTTCTTTGGTAAAAGGGTCTCTTGGGACTGCTGATAAAAACTTAATGATTCAAATTTTTGTATCTTTTTTAATGAAGTCATATCAAGAACATATAGAATTTATACCACCTGTGGAATATCGTTCTGTATTTTTGATGAATTAAGGGCTTATTCAGGTCTGAAAGCGTCCCGCATTCTGGTGTTTCCACAAGCTCTTTTGTGCAGTTATTTACAATGCAGGCTTAATTACAGCATCCTGCAAACTCAGCTTTCATCCCTGAGGTTACAAAATACACTTTTAAATAAACAGGGTTTTTTAATACACGAGTTTGAAACTGTGACAAAAATCAAGAGAATAAAATATAAATGTATCTTTCTGAACAGATTTTCATTCCTCAAATTTTCCTCAAAGCATTAGGAAGCAAACAATGGCTCTGTTTAATCTAGTGCACAATACAGTTACATAACGAAATGAAGACTAAAGGTCCATTTGATCAGTGTATTATGTTTGATTTGCTAAATTTGTCACTAGCAGAAGGGCAGCGGAGCAGCGGGAGAGGCTGCTCAGAGGGGCTGTGCAGGCTCCGGCCCCCGCGGAGCTCTGACTGCAGAGCTGACCATGCTTTGGGCAGGACGTTGGACGAGAGACTCCTTGGGCTGCCTTCCCTGCATCGTCCGTATCTGACCCATTCCTAGATATAGTCAAAGCAAAACCACATCCTCTTTTAATGATTAAAGACTTAATCTCAAAAAGAAATGAAATGGAAAAAGTAGTCAATAACACAAGATTTCAAAAGAAGTACCAAGTGAAATGTTAGGTTTACACAACAATTGGTTTTATTTAAACTAATAATACTTTTTTTCCCCCTAAAAAAAAAACTATGGAGAAATTCATATCAAAACAACAAATCTCATCTTCATTTTTAATGTGTTTATGCATCAATTTTTTCAAAACTCTCTGCTAGAATAATTTTTTTTAAAGTGGGAAAAAAAATTTAGGTCATTCAAAATGCAGACCCATAATGTTAGCTATTTTCATTTTCCACCGGTAGAATAATTAAGCATTTTCACATTTCTTAAACCAATGCAGCATGCGAACTATAACACTACTCTGATCAGAACAATGTCAGCAATTATATTCTTTTACAGCAGATCAGTTCTAAAACAAAATGGATAGAAAACTTCAAAATAAAGGTTGACGATTGCAGAGCTAAAGAAGAGAATGAAAAGAGGGGTGTAAAGACAGCATTTTTGTTGATTATCAGGTACTTTTGAAATTCACTTGACCTCATAGATCATGCACGCTAAAATTGTCTTAAGGTGGTTAAGGAAAAAAAAAAACGCAAATGCCAGAGTTATAAGAGGAAACATTGAATATGCTACAACAGCTAATAAAAAGTCATTCCAGTGGCTTTAATACTGGATTGAATCATTACATAGGTTTATTAATGAACTGAGGAATATACACATTAAATCTGATTCTCACCAACAGACTCAAGAAAAGCTTCTATGGAGGAAGCTTCGTGGAGTGCCAGGCTCACTGCTTTTCCACAGACCATGAAAGGAATCACATTTAACGCACTCTGAACTACACTAATTTAATGGGATTTCTCCAGGAAAAGAACATGGCATAGAACATGACAAGTTTAAATTACTGCAGCACAAACCAGACCACTGAGCAAGAGGTATACAAGACTTTCTGTAATATCCTACTTGGGAAATACAGTTCAAAGCAATTCCAATTTAAATCAAGGAAATGAAAACAATCCTGAAGTTGAGAAACGGCAGGGTGTATGGATCACACTTGATGATGTACTGCCAAATTAAAATGAGGATCAAAGTAAATTTCTCTAACAGTGGGATACAGTTATGAAGAATATTCATTCCAGCTCTAATTTTTTAAATGACTGTGTTCTGTATATACAGTTCATTAAAAAGATAATTGTAGAGACTTATCCTCCAGACATTATCCAACTTAGAAGGTTTCAGCTGCACCTTTCAGAAATATCTGATTGTTGTTGCATTGTCAGATATTTACATAATGATGTTTTAAAATGTGAAAATCGAAAAGGGCAAAAGCAGTTTTAATATTCAGCAGCCTACTAATGATAGTCTAGAAACAATATACACGCATGCATATATAACTGCCATGTGATGATTACACATGCAGCATGGATGTATCAAATGCAGTATACACCTGTTTCTGAAGACAGGGTGTCAACACTGAAATATTTTACTATAAACTATTTTTTACCAAAAAAAAGCCTTAGTGGAAAATAAGCACAGTGTATAACCATTCTTATCCTCTTTCTTTCTTTCTCTTTTGAGGCAGAAAGCAGTTAGCCCAGCTAAGAGTTGCGTTAGTCCCTGCAACAGACTTAGATATCTGTAAAATAAATACTTAATCACATATATCATGTACATGTGTGTGCTAATATATGCTATTTAGTATAAGACAGGGTACATCATCTCTGCTAAGGGACTAATGAAAGCAATTGCTTATGTAATGCAAATATCTCTGTGGTGTTAATGTGTTGGGCGTGAAATACTTTAATGCCTTGTGAAGGCATTTGATGCTGAAGCAGCTTTCTTGCATAGATTAAAGGAGTCAAACTATATTTTTCAAGATTAACGATAACACTGTGCACTGGTGATGATATAAGGCTGGAGTGCTGCAAGCTTAATGTTTACTGACTGAATAAGGTTTTTAAAAGACAGTAAGGAACATAATTTCAGCTGATGAAGACTACAAATGTGTAACCAAATGAAGCAGTTTTCATGGTTCAGAGAGCCATCCAAATTAAAGACCCACTATTTAGCTCGCTTCTCTTTGTTCTGGTTGCTACGAACCCCGGTAATGGTTGTTCATGAAAGGTAGGGTGGTATTTTACAAATGACATGGAAAGCAGTTTGTCCCTTACACCTTTTCAAATAGGGCAGTCTCCTGATTGACGACCTGCAGCCTCTCTGGAAGTGAAAGCACATCGTGTCTGTAGGGCAGTGTTTGAATTTACAGGCGTTCGCCCCACCTCAACTTTCCCCGTGCTCCTCGTTCTTGTCAGACAGATTTGGGCTCCCAGGATAGATTAGAGACCCAGAATACACAGGGCATAATGAAGAGGACCTCAGGTAGCAGCATGAGATATTTCTGCCAAAGTTGCCTTCATACAGACCGCTGAGACGGTCAATTAGCTGTACAGAGGAATGGACTTGATAGATAATTAAATTACCCGAGGGGTCAGACCATTAACACATCGCACTGTACTTCACAGGCTACCCAGAAAAATGAATCCTGATGCCTGACTATTTAGGCAGAGCTTAAAAGAAAATAAAATGTGCCATAATATTAATTATGTGAGCATGAACAGCTCTGCAGCACAAAGCCTGTGTGAGAGGGGAAAACTTTTTTTGTACTGTTTTTTCAGCTGGCAGAAGTGACACATCTATTTACAAATTAGATCTTCAACCATCTATAAGGAAAATAAATTAAGAGTCAAAAAAGGCTACCTGCTTTGAAACTTTCTGATATTTGTTCCTTTGCCTCATCTTGTATTACCTGCTCAAAAGCATGTGAGGCAGAGGGGTGAGACCTCCTGCCATGGGAACTCCAACCAAACAGCAACGAACGTTTAAGCGTGCTAAAAAAAATTGAGGCAAGAAATATCAAAGAAAAGTTTTACATTCTCTTTATATGTGCATTTCTTTCTGTCACCTAAGCAGTACTTGTCCTAAAGTCCCTCTACAAAGCCCAAGCCTGTTTGCCTCCGTTGTCACCTGCCATTGAGATATAAAGGGACCATTACAGAGAAAAGAGCAAAAACCAGAGGAACGTGCCTGGGGGAGGCAACTGCAACACCAGGTCTCAGCTTTCAGGAAAGGATCTCAGGAAGGGTGAGGAGCCATGCCTGGGCTCTCTTTTGGACAGGAGATTAAGAGCACACCTTAAGTTTACTCTGGAGGACCCAAGACCATAGCTAAGTACCTACAGGGATGTCACTCATCCCAGCTGGTGACAATGAAACTCCTCATCAGATCTCTGCAGAAATGCTCCCTGTATCCAGAAAGCTACATTCAATGGTAACTATTTTTCAGTGACACCAACCTGGGCAACTCGATCACAAGCTCTTTTAGCAAGGAAGTTTTTCTGCGCTGGAAAAAAGTCCTATGACTACATCATCTACCCTGTTTTCATGGGCATCCACTCCCTATCAGTGCCAGTACCAGATTTAAATGATCCTTTGCTACCAACTACAAACCCACATCTCAGAAAAAAGACAATAGGTTCAACTCCCTCCTCTTGGATCTTGGGGACCGTTTATCCAATGTATAAAAGTACTTTAGAAGAGACAGTCTAGAAAATAGGGTCTCGACATGCTGTATAAGTACTAAAGTATAAGCTTCACTAAAGGTGAAGGTGTTGTTTCAGAGATACAGACAAAACTCACCTGTTTCATGTTGTAGTGACAAATGAGAAAAGTTATTGAATTGAGACTTTAGAAAACATATATCTCAGCATTTATGAGCAGCTTCACTCACTGAAAACAAGGGGTTCTGCTTCATTACCACTCCAATATTTAAAACCTAAAATATTCCTGTTTATTTCCATATACTGGGTAGCTTAATGGACTTCATCAGACATGTAACTTCTAGGTGTTGGAAAGGTGAACAAAAACTCTCAACAACAAACAAAAAAATATTTCTCAAACTTTAGTTAATCAGCAAGGTCAAATTCTGGATATGGCCTTGTTGATATCACTTGGAAATAATGAATTTTGACATCAAAATGTGAAGATTAATTTCCTAACCTAAAAATACATGTAACTCAACATAAATAATTAACTAAAACAAGGTCCATTAAAAATGCAAACAAAAAAAAAGGAACCCTGAGAATCAGAAAACTGTGTGCCTCGAATACAAAAAAATATTTTCTGTGTTTTAATTACATGCTTCCCTTTAACCGAAAAATACTTTGATGAAACTATCATTAAAGTGGAATTCAGTGAAGTACCAAAATCCGGTGCATGAACCAAGAGGCAACTGGCACGCAGAATTTGTTCTTGGTCGCTGCAAGCAAAGAGAGGTGCTTCATCCCCTTGCTCCTTCTGAAAATTACTCGTACAAGGGATCAGTGCATGATGATACCCCTGGTGACCACCTTATTGAAGTCCATCAGACAAACAAGCTGTACTGGGTATAGCTAATGATAAGATATTTGATTACAGATAAATATTTTTGGATCTTCTCAGGGATCCACTAGGAGCAAGCTGTGTTGGAGCATGCATTCAGGAATAAGGATTTCCACCTAAAACATCCTCCAAGTCTCCATGTAGAGCCGGTACCTTTACCACCAGACAAAGCAAAAAATCCTAAAGCCACCCGGCACGCTGACAGCCAAGGCCTGACATTAGCAGAGGGTGGTCCCGTCACAGGGGGGTAGGTTACGGGGGGGAGCAGAGGAGCTGTACAACCCCCCTCCCCTGGCACAGACCAGTACGGGGCACGCGCCGTGCGGTGGGACTGGGGAAAGGGCTGGTGCGGCACAGTTGCGCCAGCGTAGCCAGGTCTCCATGTTCAGCGGCCGACAAACCTGCAAGACTGATTGCAGTAAAAATAACACAGGGAATATTAATAGAAATGTTAATAGATCAGCTCTGCAGCTGCTGCTATCGCCTCAGGCAGCACCGCGGTCCTCGGGGACGCGGGTCCGACAGGATCACGGGCAGGGTCAGGGTGAGTCCAAGTGACAGCTCCGGACTCCCACCCCCTGTAACTGCTGCAGAGGGGAGGGAGGGGAAGTAACAGCCTCCGCCGGGATCCGGTTTTCTGTGCGCTTTTGTTATTCTGTCAGGCTTTCACATCAGCTCAAGACTAAAAGGAGAAAATTACTTGGATAGATAGGTAAAAATATATATAAAAATCCTGTGACTTAACTATATAGAGAGAGAGTATATAAATCATAGGATTTTTAAATTCACTCGTGGCTGAACAAGCAAGGAGGGAGAAACTCCTGAAGACTGATGACTAGCAGTAGTCACTGTTACAGAAGCAACCAGTAATTACGAAGTTGCATGATCAAAGCTTTTAATGCTGAATTTTCAAAGCCATTTGTAACCATTAAGCAAATGTTTCAGCTCACAGGCAAGGCAAACATTACTGTGCATCTTCAATGAAGAGTTAAATTTAAGTAAAAAAGAGAAATGAAATTTTTCCATTGTTACGCAAATAATTTATATCATCTGAAACAGAACATACAAGCCCCAGTCCCTAGTCTTCTACCTTAAAAAGGAACTCGCAGAGGCTTACACCCTGCTTGTAATTGGTTTGCTATAACGTTAGCATTACTTTATTTGGCAAGAGAAGAAGAGTCACACTTTGAAATATCAGCATCCATCCAGAAACCTCTTTATGAGAAGCAATTTCTTTAGATTATTGATTTAAAACTTTAAGGGAGATGTATCGAGTTTGGTTTTGGATTGAAAAAAAAAAAAAAAAGAAATAATTATGTTAGACATAGTATTTCATATTAATGCTAATAAAGTTGTTGGAGGGTTTTTTCTATTGCTGTGTTGTACAGAAGTATAAATAGCAGAATCATGCTGACCTCCAAGGTGCATGTGCTTGGCTCTCCAAACAGCATGTAATGGAAAGCCTAAGGTTCCTAGTGACCTAGAAACAACCTGAATTTGCATGCATAGTTAATGAAAAACAATGAAAAAGTGTTAGGAGCAACATCCACTCTTTATATAAAAAAAAAAATCATGTTGATCCAATATTAAACTCAAGATGAAAAATGGCAGAAAGCTTTACGAGGGAACTGGGGTGTTATCTTCATTTGTGGTGGTGTTCAGCGCAAAACGAAGTGCCTTAATCCACAAACCCATAATTCAGATCAAAGAATCTGCAAGTTTTCTGAGCACAGATCCTACCTCAAGTCCAAGTCCAAAAAGCAAGGAGCCGAGGAGTGCAAGCAAATCTCTGCCTGGAGCTCCACAAACCCCAGTCCTTAGCTCTTTGCCTCACTGGCACTGTGCGTGCTCCTGCCTTTTGGGAGGACAAAATGTGTTTTTTCCATACGGTGACTTTGTCCAGGATTATTCCCAGAGATGACTGTTACCTGAAGAAGGTGGGTGTAGGTTTCCATTCTCCCTATGCAGAGGAAACTCACGGTGGTTGGGGGACAGCCTTGCTCACTCCTGATGTATCTGCATTGAACTGCAGACACTGATTTAGCGATGACTCTTCAGCAGCAAGACATGGACACCTTAAACGCAGGGTCTGTGTCTGGGGAACTTTCAGCAATTCTAGAAAAAAAAAAAAAAAAAAAAAAAGGCTGAGTTTTGAAATAAAGGCTGTTATGGGAGGGATGTGCCCAAGCTGATTTGCCATACAGCTAAAGCTGGACTCTGAATAACTCCCTGCCGCATTAAATTCTGTAACAAGTTATTTTTACCTGAGAAGAACCACATCCGAATTCAAAGGAAAGGTATGTTCTCAAAAGCTGTGGATAACCATAAGAGGAAAATTTCAGAGCTGTAAAGAACAACTCCCTGTACCAGAGATACACAAAGATCCCACAAAAAAAAAAAAAAATGGGAGGAAAATGAGTGTGAACACCTTGTGCAGTCCCCAGGTTGGCAATCCCATCACAGTCCCCAGGCTGGCAGGGGTCTTTGTCACCTGAAAGCCACTTCCAGCATCTCCATCCATTTTATCTATGTGGATTGTTACCCTCGTGATACATCGTGCAGCCTGACTCGCAGTAGGTGCCACGCTATAGCGCAAGCAATGGTTTAAGTGTAGATTACTATTGAAAATAACTAAATTGCACCCAAGACTTGATGGGAAGGCTGGCATGCTCAAGCGTCATTGCAGGTATGTGGAGGGTGGAGAAATTTGGCTTCTTTAGATTAAACTTCATGTTTGAACGCATTCAACTGCTCTGGAATAATGGTGGAAAAATCCCAAAACACTTAGATTTCAGGTTAGGTTAGACAGGAATCTCATGGCAGAAATATACACTTTTTCATAGAGGCATGCAAAAAAAAAAAGGATTACGTTGCTTAATAGGTGACCTTTTATCATCTGAATTTGCAATGAATTTTAGACCAGCTTCATTATGTTCTCAGTATAGTTTTATTTGTATCAATGTTTCTTCTAACAGTCAAATAGCAGGGTCAACATTGAGAAAAATGGATTTGTTTAAAATTTAATTGCCTAGGAAGCAGAACAAAGTAAATCGCTAAGGTTAACACTGGCTTTTGACGAATTATCATCAGATTCGGAGTATCTACCTTTTTTGCAATGACAACAAAAGCAAGCGCCGTTGGGCTGTGTCATGGCACGGAGCAGTGTGCTGGGGCCAGGGCTGGTGTGATGGGTGTCCACCACGCAGCGGGGGAGATCTCAGCACCATCCCACAGAGACTGCCCCAGCCAAGAAACTGCACCACCGCAGGGAGACGGCACTGCCAAAAGTCACCTGCTGCAATATGTGAACAAACCTGTGGTAAAGAGGGAAGAGAAACCAACACGGTGGAGAACCAGAACTAAAACTGAGGGTGGGAGAGCAGAAAGGCATAGGACTTGCAGAAGAGCTTATTTCTGAAGGCAAATCAGGATCACAATAAAAATACGTAACTATGGGAATCTTTTATTTGTAAGTACACAGGCTTTCCTTCTGCAAGATTTATGTGCACATATAAATACCTATAGAAACCTGGCCTTCCCTAAACCGCACCGCACCACACGTGTTTAGACTCTTAGATGTTTACTTGAAACATACTTTCTGGTTTGGTTTGGGGTCATTTTGGGTTGGTTTGGCGGGGTTTTGTGTGTTATGGTTTTTTTTTTTACTGATGTAGCTGATACAGCAGGATACCACATCCTCCAGCCCTGAGCTCCTGCAGCATTGCCAGTCTCCAGGCAAGACATATTTCCATTCATCACGCTCCAGAAAAGCCCAGCCCACATCCCCAGGCATCTCCCAAGGGTGCTGGGGACAGCGCGGTCCCCCCCACCTGCCTCCAGGTGAGCTGCCATGGGAACTCCTCCGCTCGGCCCCACCTATTGTGGGAAGGGAGCGAGTGGAATATCCAATTCCACAGGCTTTGAAATATGGCCATTAACAGTATTAGTCTGTATTTATTTAACATTTCCCCAGCCATAGCCAATTTCCATGATGCATCACACTATGCAGCTGATAAAAACTGCAGTAACCAGGTGTGACAAGTAACAACATAGTAATAAATGATGTAACAGCTCTGGGAATTGCAAAACCCAAAACCCAACAAAAGCATTGTTGTCTGGATCACATGGTTAAAAGGCATGTAGCGCTCTCCCTCACTCATGTACTATTTATATGCTGGACGGCAAAATAAATATTGCAACAAACGAATTTTTTTCTATGCTATGAAACTTTGTTCTCTCTGCCATACTTGGAGGTTTTATTTCTTCTTTTTCAAGAAATCTATAAAAGAGTCCTCTCAAATGAGCAATTAGGCTTATCTCACTTGCCCCATTTAAGATCACACTATGATTGTTCTCACTATGAAACAGTTTGACTACATAAAACTTTACAGCCAGGTAGATTTGTTTGGTTTATAACATAAAAATATATAATATAATGGGGAGGAGGGTGATCACAGTAAGAAGCTGAAATGACTGCAGGATTTTTCACACTTTTCCCTGGAATCATTCCCATTCTGTAAAATGAAGCAAGTCTTGCCACCTGTCTACAAAACCCTCTTCATTTCAACCTTTGATACTCCAAAGCCATTGACTTTGCCGCTAGTCTTCATAAATCTCAAATTGCTATGGAAAGCACAAGTGCCAAAAATATTAAATACAGGCAGGAGAGGTCATTGCGGATAACAGGCCATCTCCAAAGCTGGTATGAACGGGCCGTTACCCACCTGCTTCCCGAGCGGCCCTTGGCACACGGGTACCAACACGCAGATGACATTGGCTACATGTGAAAAATCTTTTTCCTCTTAATGCAGAACTGTTCTCTATTTTTCCTAAGTTTAATGTTTCTATGTTTGTATAATAATCACACAGAAAACATGCGTTATTACAGTCACAGTCAGGCCCGGTCTTTGGTATATCTTCTAACAGTATAAGCTGTTTTATTCACTGTCTCAGACCTTGTCCTGTATTTTCACTATGGAGGAAATAAATCTCACTCAAAAATACCAATCTGTATTACTGGCTGCTGTCACGCATCAGCATGAATTTAATTTACAGTACTGATTTCTGATAAATACATGATCTCATGATGCAAAAATGAAATTTCATTTCCTTTTAAGACAAGTTAAGACCTCCTAGGTCCTACCCATTGCCCTGGTTAGCATATTCGCCATGGGATACTGTACCGACAGATCACCGCAGAGCACGCGGGATGGGAGCCTGCTTGCAAAAGGCACAATACCTAAGCCAAGACATCTGCAAGATGTCCCCAGTTAAACTGGCTCCAGACCAGAAACAATAACACGCTACTTCCGAGCTACCAGAGCCCGCCAGGACCTGGAAGAGGAGTTGCACTGAACACGGCAAACCGACATGGGTAAAATAGCACGGTCCCAGCCTCGTGGTACCCCTGGCTTTGGAAGGATTAAACTCGTCCCTGGAAGTCCCTGTGCAGAGCTGTGCCCCCTCCCTGCTCACACCTGGAACACAGACTGGGGAAGAGGGAGATAACAGAGGATGGAGAAAGGACAAAAAAACCATGGAGGCTGCTCAGGAAAGTGCCCCAGATGATCTGGGAAACAAGATTACTTTTTTTTTTTTTTTTTTTTTTTTTTTTTGAGACAAGGGATAGCTGCAGCTAATTAATGGTCTAGGAAATGTGCCTTGAGTTAATTACTTATCCTGTTTATTGCTGCACTGTAATCAAACTGAGCTGTTTTCTAGACAAGCTGTTAAATATAACAAAACAAATAGCAATACTGATTCGGGAAATTATAATATCAAAAAATACACCAAAGAATGTAATGCAAACCTAGGACTAGCACAAGAAGGATACAGCTACATTAACATACGCCCACAAATGCCTGCAGTTGTCAAGCTCAAAGGTTCTCCTCCCTGCAAGGAAGGACTGCCTTTATATTAATGTGAAATTCCACCCGGGTATGCTATTTTGTCTACATTTTGAAAATAATAAGAAATTGGGGTGGATTGTTTTTCGTTGGTTACCAAGGTCACTCTGTCATAGAAAATCACCTCTGTGTGAATTTAATTTTCTGCAGATATTGCAGCGAACCCTCCTCCCATAAGTCAGGGTTTTGGGGCATCTCTTGGAATGAACCGATGCTAAACAAAACACATCCTCTGCCTTTTTGGCAGGGTTGTTTCACTTTGTTTTGCCAGCTTCTCCACAAACCATTATTCTTTGCAGGCTTACAGAAACAAGAAAAAAACACAATTATTGCATTATTGTTTGTCCTGTTTCTTCAATGCCAGGCATCTTTCTTTCCTGTCTTCTTTTTGTCATCCTCCTCAATACAGGGCTGTTTGAGGGTGAAGGGAGAGCTTACAAAGCCTTATAAAATGGCGGTGGCCTGGCAAAAATTTAATATTTTTTTTTAAAAATCACACCTGATCATTGAATTCTGTAAGCTCTCCCCTTACCTTCCTGATCTGACATCTGCCTTTCTCTACTCTGCCTCCCAAATGGAGAAACACATTAAATTCATAGCTACAGCTATCCCTGGTCCCAGAAAGAGCCTTTATCCCTTTTATAGTCCAGATTACTTTCTGGAAGCAGCAGTGTTAAGTTTATCACTTAATTTTTGACTCTCTAAAAATGGTGGAGAGAAGTCACTTTAAGCTGAACTAAATACAGTCTGGACAGTGCAGTAGCTTCAGACCAAGAAAATCTTACAGCCAAGAACCAGCAACTCTTATCCAGGTTGTCGGAGAAGTCTTTTCATGGCTATATCTGAGTAAGCAAGCCCACGGTGTACATTCAGCTATGAAAGCTGGAATTCCTGTTCCACAATCCTAAATACTATCATTTATTTAAAAAAATCAAAAGAAAAACAACAACAAAAAAACCCACAAAAACACCCCACCAAAACGCTAAACAAACAAACAAAATAAAACACCAAAAAGCCAAAACAAGTAAATTAAAAAATTTTTTGCTCTTCCACCAGTTAAAACCCAGACTTCTTTACCCTAAACCCTCACATTTCTGATACAGTGCACTAATATCAATTTACTATAAAAAAGAAAAGGGAAAACATTTTGAAAAGCCTGACATCTTTTCCTTAAAGAAACCTTATGCACTGTAATGGGACCATTTCATCCGTTGTATTATAGAAATCTGCTTGCAATTATTAAGCTTATTTCATATTTTAATGTAATTATGTTTGGCCTTTGCTCTAATAAATCCTTGAACCAGAATCGGAAGATAAGAAATTCAAATACCCTAAGCCTGCTAAAGATAAAATGCTGAAAGAAAGGTGGTGCTGCTTAAATAGCTTTGCTCAAAAATCAATACAGAATACATTCATAAATTAACAATCACTCTAGACTAAAACATTTATTGCTGGAGGAACACTGCATAATTAAACTATGGGAATGAATAACAAATTAAAATTTAATTTTAATTTTTGGGTTCTTTTTAAAGGCTTTGGTTAAAAAAATTAACTTGGCTACACCTGACTTTATTTCTACTGGAGATTATGTGCATTAGTTGGTCATGACTGTAAAAACTGTAGTCCTTTAAAGGTCAGGCCCCAGCTAAGTGATCTTAACTGGACTTGTGCCAAAATTCGGAGATGCATAGGGTCAGGATAACTGGCATAGTCCAAAAAAAAAAAAAAAAACCACCAAACCAAAAAACCCCAAATATTGCATTTGTAATCCCAAAAGGGAAAATTCAGATTAATCAAAGTGTTTAAATCATACTTACACTTGACCTTGTGAATTGCCACACTGAAAACAGTTCTGCGTTTCCAGCCTATGCTGGATTTAAGCGCTGCAGCCCGTGCCTGCCTTTGCCCGTGTTACACCGCGGAGCAGGAGGAGCAGAGCTGGAGGACAAAGGTGCTGCTGCGGTCCTGACAGCTGCTCCCCTCCCAGTTCAGGGTTGGGATTTCTTTATTTTATTTGATTTTGGACTAGGTGGACTGATTTGAAGCTGCACCGCAACATTTGCTCTTGGGGCAATCTTCCGGCTCACCCCAAGCTGCACGGGGCTGCAGCCTGGGCACTTCATGTTGCAACCTAGAGCGTTGTCAGTGGAGAAAATCAGGAGATTTGCTTCAAAAGTGCTTCCCAACCGAACCAACAGTGTAGGCACACCCGGAGTGATTTCCAGGCAGCGGTGCCTGCCACAGGACGTACGTCACTCCTCCGTTTCTCTGCCGACGGTCGTGTTGTAGGCATCCAGCATGACCCGAGCAGTGCATGCACAGCGTGTCACCAAACATCACTCGTTTTCTTGAGACTTCGAGAGAAATATCTCAAAAAGCTGAAGTTCCTTTTTTTCCCCCACTTAAATTTTCTAGGAAGTTTTTTTCAGGTTATAACCATATGCTCACAGACAAAGCTGTTTCAGGCTAGAATAAGATGCAAAGGAAATGAAGCTGGGATGATTACTGTTTGCTCTTTGGAAATGGGTAAGTCATATAAACCTGCAGGAGCAAGGCATAATATTTAATTCTTTTTTCTTTTGTCATTTCATGTTCCATTTTGCCTCCCTCTGTCAAAATCATCCCTGGCTGTTCAGCCTGAGGTGTCACTGATTAATCCAGTGGACATAGGGGGTTAGGAGGAAGAATAATTACATCAGGCAAATTTGATATGCTGTCTACATCACTTACATTTTATAGGCACCTTTGACCTTATAGCTGCATCCTGAACAGTGACAACTGCTGCTTTTCCAGGTAAAACATGCTTTGCGTTAAATAAGGGAGGGGAAGGAGTAAGATGGGGTAGGAAGGACAATTAACTTCTATAAAATAATCAAAGAATTTATTACAAATGTGTTGGCTGTTCTGCTGATTTCCTTGGATAAATTATAACCAAAGTGCCTTCTCTTTAAACACCAGCTTCTTTAAATATTTCTATTATCAGTCATGCAGCAGTGAAGCAAATACTGAATGGCCACACAGAGATAAATTTGAAGAAATTATTTCCATTAGCAGACCTGCAAGGGAATGATAATACAGGAATTTAGTCTTTTAGGAAATATATGGTACTTATACGCTATAACTATAGTTTAGATATTTGGGGTGGGATTGATCTGGGTGCATAAAACCAGAAATAGAACTCTTTCAGTTTGAGGAAGGTATCAATAAAGGACAAAAATGTCTGTATCATGAAGGTCACATTAAAGAGCATCATTAGTAGATCACTTGACCTTTGCTTCAGTGATTCTGTGAATCGAATTTCCTTCAGCATTAAATAGGTTTGTTCACAGTACTTAAAAATACCATTTCACCATAGAAATAAAAATAAGCAAAGAAACCCTGCCCTTTTCTCACAGATGCAGCAGGGTGACAAAGATGTACAGCTTATTTTGGGGTTCCTCTCTTCATGTGAAAAATTGATTTTGAGTGAGGGAAGGACAGTTAGAAATGTCTTGCTCCAGACCAGCAGGTTTGGGGCACTCTGACCAAATGGACAAGGAACAATCCCATTTGTACAGTCCATCGTTGCTAACGAAGACAAACCCGAGAATGGTTCTGGTGCATCCCAAAAGCACCCCAACAGGTAGGGTCTCCCCAGATGTATGCTCTGCCCAACCGGAAGGAAATAAGTAGAAATATTTTGAGCACAAGTCAAAAATAAGATAACAAGTCTCCTCAAAGTAACCACCTTCAACCACTGCTGGAAACACAGTTCCTTATGCTGGTCCAACCCAATGTATCTGTGTTGTTCTTACTTATCCCTATAGCAGCAGGGAACCCAAGTGAAATCCTCGTGGTACTTTTGCGCTTATTAAATTAGATGAGATTTTCAAAGTTTCATAGATTTTGGAGCCAGAAGAGACCATTATGGTCTATTTGAACTCCTGCATCACACAGGCTATAAGCTTCACCAAGTGATTCCCGCATGTAGACTATAATTTATAACTGAGTAAGAACATATTTTTAAGAAAGAAATCGAAGTTCTCTCTAAAAAGGTCAATTACTTCATGTAGGATGAATGATGGAAGGGACCTAACAGAATAAATACACACAGCACTTTTTTGATGCCAAAATATTCCTCAGAATATGTTTTTCATCACACATTAATTTTGCCCATTATAAGATTAAAAGCATAGTGCAAATACAGCCCTGGAGAAGGAATCCTATCTGTCCATACCCATACACACTTTTCCCCTAAAGCATGCTAGAAAGTACATTATACAGAAAACCAAAACATAATCGTTATTGAACATTAGCAAACTAACTAAACAGTGAAGCTGTAAAACCAGAAAATAATTCTTTTCTTTTAATGCACAGTTTTGTTTGAGATTTTACCAGCACTCTGCCAAATAAGCAATATATTCTCTTCATGCACATGAGAAGGAACATATTTCATCTCTAAACATTTATACCTTCTGAAACCAAACAGTACACTAGGCCACATTAACCAGTAATTGCTGAAATGGATGGAATTATAGTGTGAATATGACTTGCAAAGACACAGGAAGTTCATCACTACAATTGTCAAAAGTTACTGACAAATCCAAAGAAAAAAATTTGCCAATAAAACCCTATATGGAAGTGCCTTGAGAAACAAAGGGGAAGAGTAGTCCCTCTCTGGGTGATATGCAGATACCAGGAACATCCAGCAATACCACTCCAGGTACTCGAGGTACAATCTAGGTACAATTTCAGTGTTGCTTGCAGTATGAGGAGCCTCAATTCTCTAAAAGCCTCTGGCGAAATAGGGAGATGGACTCAAAAATACCTAAATTAGACACTCCAAAAGAGATTGAGAACCTTTTTTTTTTTGGTCTCAGATGTGAAATGGCACATTTTTAGGGGCAAAGACAGTCCCTCAGAAGGTCTCTATTATACAGTGAGGCTCATCACAAGATATCTGTCATTACTTATTTAGATTGCACTAAGGCTGAGCAGGCTTTTAGCACTTATCCCTCCATAAGAAAAATACAGCAATTCTTGGGGAACATTTCTTGAAACAGGAACAGGAAGAGAATGAAGGAAAAAAAAAAAAAAAAAGAAAAGAAAAACATGTTTTCCTCCTCTCTATTCCCCTGCTAGGGTCCAGAAGCAATTTCAGAACTTACAGACAACAGGACATCTCTGCAAACCCAGCGGGAAGCTTTCCTTCCCGCAAGGTCCGTGGGAGATTTGCAGTAGGACTAACAGCATCATCAGCGTTCACCAATATCTGCAGTAATGAAGTCTCATTCATGTCTACAGCAGCCAGCAGAGCTGGCACCCCAAAGGCAGCACACACAGTATGTGGTGGGGCTTTTATTAGGGGGGATGCTCTTTCCCAGCACTGCCAGTCACACCACAGCCACCTGAAGGCCAACTGCATGGAAGCCGCGACAGCTCAACATCACCTGCAAGTCTGATAACCATCAAAAACTCCTGGCTGGACATAAAAGGTGCCTGTCTCGGAAGGTACCCGCTACCTGAATTGCTTGAGAAAATGTTCACATCGCAAACAACTACCGTAATCATTGTCCCATTATTAAAACCAGTCACACTTTGGATACCTTTCACATTTCTGCTTATTTGCATCACTTGCATGTTTTATACTGGATGCATTTCTAAGGAAAATGAGAAGTTACCATGGCACATTTGTCCCACCATTCTACAGTATTTCCCTGACTTTCAGCAGCTGATACGGATACTCATAAAGGAACATTTACCAAAGCAAGCACTGATTTTCCTCAGCGTAAGTGGACATTTTTCACCCCAAGACTGCAGACATTTGCAGTTCACATGGGGTTTCAGATGGCTGTAGCTAAGCCTGATGCTAACAGAGACTTCACTGTTCCCAATCTTGGATATGCACAAAGTGGCATTTCCCTGCTTGGAAAAAGAACTCAGGAGGAATTAAAATGTATGTACGAGCTAGTGCACCAGCTCGTATCATGGAATGGGAAGTTAAATCATACACAGACAGAAAACACTCTTAACTGTGATACTGTGTTTGTATTTAAGTAGCCCTGAACTCAAAAGTCACTGAACTCTTGGCTGCTAATACATTTTTTCTCTTAAGTACTATTTTAAATAATGCAAAAGCTTTTGTTCCTTGCAAATCACAAGGCAGGGTACAGACCATTTAAAAAAATTCAGCTAATTGGTTTTCCAGCACAAAATACTCAGCAAATATTGTGCAATTCTTTCCCTATTACAAACAATTAGACAGTCTCAAAATGCGTATTAGGTGACAGTCTCTGACTAGCCTCACTTTTTAAACCTAATCAGTTAATGCACATTGACCTATATTATTTCAAGCAGTATTTTGGGATTGCATGCCTTCTGCCTATGTCTTTCCCAATATCCCTATTTATACCTGAAGCGAAACAAATCCTTTGAAGGCCAAATATTCCATCTGCTGCCTCTTCCCTCTAAAACAGATATACAGGTCAGCAAACTAAAGGGTAAGATTACTTCTGATATCTGGGTTTTCCTCCCCCAGAAGAAAAGAAATATGGTAGAAAAGGATTTCAGACTTGGGAGAAACCTTGACTCACGTGCTATTAAAATTTAAGTGGCAAAAGTATCATACCACTGCCTGTCCCCAGACACTGCTAATCAGCTTTCTGGTGGACATATTGCTACAGGAAAACTCAAATAGAAATCCTGTATCTTCCTACTCTCGGTCACAGCCCACTTCTCCAACCCATCTTACATTATATCCAATATTGGTTTTACTGTGTACTGGGAAACACAGTGTTAAAACAATTACTGTTTAATTTTCCTGAAGATAATTATCCAGAGTGAAAATGAGTCGAAACACATCAAAGAAAAGCCCACATAGCCAGCCAGCAGTGCAACATGCCGTAAGCAGGACAGGGCTGGAACCCAGGAGATGTGGATGCTATTATCCTGCGCTCATCAACTTAGTTAAATAAATCTCTGCACCTCTGTTCTCCCCATCAGGTTAGTGGAGATAATGATAATGTCTGCTCCATAAAATCCTTTGAGATTTACTGTTTAAAAACAATCTGAAAGCTAGGTATACTATTTGCTTGATTAGATTATTTTATATCACTGTTCTAATCATAAATTTTCTCAGGTAGTGAATTAAAGAGAGTTGATAAGTAAAAAAACAGGTGCAGCTGGGTGGTTACATTGGAACTAAAAAAATCTCTCAAAAAAATTGTCAATATTCTACATGTGTGTAAGGGACAGCAACTTAAAAAAAAAAAAAAAAAGAAGTCTTCCCAGATCAATGTACCAGTGCAAAAGCTGTAAGGAATTACTCACCTCAGAAAAGATATCTTAGTCTCACAGAGTGACCAATGCCACCCTTCACGGAAGGTGGCCCAAGAGAGGGAGCAGAAGCATCTCTTCTGAAGAGTACCACAGCTTCCTGAGGATGCTCCATCTCATATGAGAAACACTGAGTTGGAAATGAAACTCTAAAAATTCATGTGTCTTCAAATAGAATAATGGTGCCAACGTCAGCTGGAAAAAATAAAAAAAACTTTCCAAATCCACAAGAATGGAAAGTTAGCGCCATTCTTTACAAAAAAATGCCTTTTATCATAAACTGGTTGGCTGCATTTTCATAGGTACAAATACAGTTAGTTCAATTGAGCTGACATGGGAGTTTTTATAGAGATAATAAAAGGAACCATCAAGAAAAATAAAAGATAGATCCTTGCCAGAATCAATCAAAAAGCCTTGAAGAGAATATAAGAAAAGCCAAGCAAGTATGCCCACCAATTCAGAAGTCTGAAAGAAGACAGAAAAATATAATTCAATTATGCAATAAAAGATCACTGAACAATCCACAAGCTGTGAAAAACAGGTACTGAAATATTAAAATAGTCAAAGCTGAAATAACAACTAAGGAAGTAAGCTCGATAAAGACAACACAATTGAAAAGTAATTACAATGTTAGAACTGAACAGTTTATGAATGAGTTCAGTATACCTGAATAGCTGGATTTTTGCAGGAACACCTTCTGAAGAAAAAAAAAGTGCAAAAAGAAAAAGGCTGGCAGTGAAATAACAAGGAGATTATTATGGATTTGAAAAGAATATTGTTAGCATGTGAATGGAAGGGGTACCTGATGTAAAGTAGCTTTAAGCATGAAGAGAAAAAAAAGGAAAGGACAGGTTAAGTTATAAGATGGATTGGAAATTAAAAAGAATTAACAGAAGTTTAATTGTTCACCATTACTTTAGAAGATAACAATATTCTACTATGCAGGAAAATTTACAGGAATGGAAAAATTGAAAATTTTTACAGAGGACCTGTAATTCCTTCTTCCCAGGTGATGCTGCCCCACTGAGTGTTTATTGGCACAAATCTGGCTTTTCATGTTTTTCAGTCAATCTTCAGTATTTCCTCTTCCTCTCTGGGTTTTACACTCAAAGGATTTCCCCCCCATTGATTGCTGACAGGATGGCTTGAGCAGTACCTAAACAGGAATCAATGCTAAAAGCAGGAAAGATGCGTTTCTTGGTCACAACTTACTCCAGTGCAGTGAAGTAGTTTCTGGAGAATGCTGCAAAATTAAATGTTATGAGGAGTCTGAAAAGACTGACTTCAAAGTCAGAGTTAGGAGGCACAAACTTACAAACACTTCATCTCAGACACATAAAATTTACTCAGAAACTTTGAATATTGATTAGGGAAATAGAGAGACTCTTCAGATGTGCAGGTATTACCTTAGCTCCATCGCACCAGTCAAATTCTCTTTTTTACTTAGCTTTAGTACAAAGTTAAGAAAATTTGCTCTCCTGTAGAGTGCTCTGGCTAGGAATGCTGCTTTCTGTACGGTGGGCACTTCAGTAAAACAACTGGTTTTTCTTGTGCAATTAATGAAGCTTCAAATGATCTATTGCACATTTCACTGCTGTAATTTAGTACAGATGTGTGGGAAGGGAACAGATAATCAAGTTCATTAAGTCAGCCCATTGCCTAGGACTGACCCTGCAGAAGTATTGCATTTAGGTACTGAATTCCCCTGAACGCCAGTAAAATCTCAGATTGACTACATCTTCTTTCTCAAGTGTAGCCAATCTGGATATGGTCATAAAAGTTCATCTGCTGGTTTAATATGAGCACAACCTCACTGTACTTGACAGAGGATCCTCAGGAGCTGTTTATATGACCAGCTGCAGCTGTTAGGATGTATTTTCCCAGTTTTTGCACCAGTATTTAAAACGTGCATATATCTGGGGTCCCGCACAGGTTTGCTCAGGTACCGTAACCAGCAGGGCATGGTACGGTGTCAAGCTACGCAACGGAGGCAAAGGAAGCATTTATCTCTTCAGACAACACACACAGCCCCCGTTAAAAGAGTGGGCTTCATGTCACCAGCGATCCCCATGCTGGTGTTTGGAGCCACTGCTTTGGGGCTGTAACGGCATCACCTCCAGCCACGAGCTGATGCAACACAGGCAAGGAGCTGATGCCCCGTACAAGTACGGCTCCTGCCCTCAAACCGTAAGAGTTCCACGTGGAATCTAAAAAGATCCATGGGTCTGAGGATAAAATGCAGCTTCTGACAACCTGGAAATCCTCCTCTGGCAGCCACAAATTGTCAGTGAAAGAAAGAGCCATTTTCCCTGTATCTTCATCTGCTGGGGGAATTTTAGGAAGCGGTTGTCATGATTTTTTTACCACACTTTGGCTGTCCAATGCTGCACAAGAAAAACCATATGAAACATTTACCCGTAAGCAATGTGCAGCAGCCGTGCCCTGGCCAGCCCAGCATTTCGGTAGAATAACACCCAGCCACAGGCACGAGCGGTGGCTGCATCCCTCTCTGCGGGAGCTTCGGGGCTTCCTGACGGAACACAGCTCCTGCTTTCTGCTGAGATTTTAAGCAACTGTAATCACATAATGTCTATGCAGCACCATTCACTGGGGCTGTCTGCAAAAGAGTAAATTGATTTTAAGAAGGCCCTTCTGATTTCCAACCTACCAGCGTGGTCCACATATCTTTCCCAGGCAGCCATCTGGTACGGTTCTGCGTTAGGCTTCCCGCAAGAGATGAGGACGGGATCACACTTTTTCCTGCAGCAGTGCTTTTGGTAGGAAGCTGACCACATTTTTCTGACATCTGTCCCAGCAAACTATTTTTCTGCTTACTTCTTTTTCCTTGCTGTTAACTGCAAGTTTCACTTCCCTCCATTGCCACTCACCAGCAAACACCAGCACGGTCCCTCCTATGCAGGACATCAGAGCACACGGTTCTCAAGTGATCGCTTCTCCGGTCTCCTCCAGGTGTCAGCATCAATGCTTTCATTCTATAAGGTCTCAAGAAATTTGCAAGAAATTATACCATAGCTTCTTGTATATATACTGCGTGTGTCACAGCTAATATGTAACTCTGATGTTTTAAAAAGCTGAAAAATGCCAGAAATGTTGTTAATGTCATTTTGAGGGAGGGTTGTTTGATGTTTGTGCTTAGGGTTTTTTAACCTAAGGCAGCAGGAGCAGGACCATTAGGTCCACAACACACCTCTCCATTGGAGCTAACAAGTAAAGGCAGCAATGCTGGCTATCACCTCCCGAACACTGCTGAAGCCTGGCCAGCATGTTTTACAGGCATTTCTCCGCAGGGGAAGGATCAGGACCGTGGGTTACACGCCAGAGGAATGAAGGAGGACCTGCCACACTATTCTATCTCCTGTCCACTGAGCTGTTCATGAAACAATCTTGGTTATCTCCATTCCCCGTGTCCAAGGGCAAGTCCCAGCCCAAAACACAAGGTTGATCCCTCCCACAGAGGGTCAGCAACCTCCACCCTCACACCTCATGGGTGCCCTCTTAAACCGACTCTGCATTTCCCAGCTAACCATGTGGTCTCAGCAACCTTCCCACCCCAGCTCACCTTGTCTCTATGTGAAAGTGAGGCAGGAATTTTTTCCTTCTATAATTAGATGTCAGAGCAAGAAAGACAACTTACATAGAAAATTCCAGCCCAAATGACTTAAGATTTGGCTAAGGAATACATGGATGGGAAAAAAAAATTCTTATGAATATGAAACATATCACAGACGTACCAGTAACGGTGCATCAGCCCTGCCTCAGAGGCAAGTGTCATATACACAAAACATCTCTGTTTTCCAGTTTTGTTTCATGATTTTGAATATTTGGAAGGCTGCTAATATAGAAAATATATTTGTTTCATTCATGAAGGAAAATCTAGCCAGCTGGTATGAACTGTACCGTTTTGATCAAAGAATCACGTTTTCCAGGCAAGCACGCCAGCTTGTATCTCACTATCTTAAAAGCATCTACTAAAGCAGAAACTTTTTACATTTAGAGTAATGAAAATCCTGCTACACTAACTTAAGGCAATTCTCAGTTGTTAAATTTAATTTCCCATCAATAAATCTAATTATCTAATTCAATTTCTGATTCTTAATAAAAATGGTTTCCTATGTCATTATAGCCACAATCTCTAATATCTGAGACTCAATAGGATTACAGTCTGTGTAAATACAATTTCTGCAAACAGATGAATTTTACATGCAGATGGAGAAACACAAAATGGTATTTGTAGCTATGTCAGCTTCAAACACCTATCATTTTGAAAAAAGATAAACAATAAAATTACTGGTTTTTTTTTTTAATCTGTCACACTGAGGAGAAAGAAAAATCTGTGATTGTGCCTTCTTTAATTTGACAAGGCTTAGGATGTTCCCTTTCAGGAATTGAATTATCTTAAATATAACCCTACCAGAAAAATCAGGAGTGTTGTCAAGGTTATCTGACACTCTGCAAACATTGGAAGCCTTTCTCTTGAATGGGAAAATTACTGTTAGAAACGTTTGTGCAGATTTTAACTAACTCACTTGACCACAGTTCTGACAGTTGTGAGATGATTTTTCATAATATATTTGTATGCCAAAATGTTACTATGCAAAAGCAAACTTTATGCTTCCTAGCTCACATATATGAGCATGCCACGGAGCACAGTGGGGTCAATTATTGCTCTCCTTGCAGCCAGGTGATGCTCCACTGGCTTCCACAGTTAGATATACAGACAGAAAGAAAGATTCCTCCTTGGCCAAAATTTGTTCTCTGCGTCCCATCTACAAGCCTCTGCAGAGTATCAGAGTTAACGCTTCAGGAACTGATTCTGAACATCTGGTTGGAAATTGCACAAAAATTCAGGGAAAGAATGACTGAAAGGTTTTGAATCAGAAATAAGTTAAAAATACATCAGTGTCAGTGGCTGCCACTTACAATCCTCACCATTCACGTAAACCAGGAGAGCAAAAGAGAAAAAAAAAGGGAATCATAGGAGGCCTTAATAAACCTAAAGGAAAGACACAAGGAGAAAACCTTACAGAATACAAATCACAGCTGAAACACAGCTGGTGTGTAGCTTTTAATTGTTTTTAAGGGAAGCTAATCCCCATGGGTTTTGAAGATGGGACGGCTTTAGGTTTAAAGTCATTTACCAAGAATATTGTTCAGAGCCGCCTTCAGGCAAAATCACTTTTCTGTTTGTTTGGGTTTTTTTTCTTTTTTTAATATTACTGAGCTGTGGGAAGTATCATTATAGCCAGCCTTCCACTTTGTTTTTCTTGCAATTAAGGCCAGCTCCAGGATGGAGCAGAGGAGAATACTCACAGCGAGACAGCGCTCTGAGGGCAGTGGGCTGAGCTGGCTGGAGCAGGAGGAGGTGCAGCACGTTGTCCATCACACCCCAAAACTTCAACTGCAGGACCCTTCAACTTCTCAGATTCCTCAGCTCCAGTTTCATGTCCCGGGAATGCATTGTCTAGACGAGCAAAATTATTAGTGTTTGCTCCTTTGCCGTCTTAGGGAGACACCAAAGCTGAACGTGGAACTGCAGGGGGAATTATAGCAGTGAGGGAAAAGCATGAATGCACATACCATCCAAATTCTAAAGAGAACCTCCTTTTCATTTCATTTCTCTCTCTGCACAAACGTGTTTCCCCTCATGCCCTCCCTCCCATATTCCCAGTCACTGGACCCATGTCCAACGTTTTCACTTGGAAAATCAAATCCCTGCAGTGAAAGCTCCAGGCCCAGACTCAAGCACAATCCAGATTCCTGGTAAAAATGACCCCCCAAATCCCAGGAAGCTGGAAAAACAATGTGGCAGCCCCTCTCGGAGAAGGCTTAGGAAAGTAGAAAATTTATTTTATGCTTAAGACACTCGGAACACCCAGGGTTGATTTCTATAGAAGAACAGGTGGCCAAGAGAAAATAACAAGAGCAAATGATCTTGTATGGTTATTTTCTAAATGGAGTTTGGCGATTGGAGGGCTCCTTCTGCTTCCACTGCTTAATGGCTGGGGTGACCCCCAGAATAAAGGTGAGTTATACGTGAGAGCAGTGCATTTTTTCTGGAACAATTTTTGAAATCAAACTGAATACTTTGAATATCAGCAGCCCCACCTACAAATGAATAAGCAGCTCCTGAGACTTTACCATGGCTCATGACATAGCAGGTTATAAACTGGCATTTAATAGAGATATAGCCACAAAACTGGTGTAAACTCCATAAATTCTTTGGCTAAAACTCCTGTAACCCAGAGGAGAGGAACAAATTGGAATTCTTTTCTGGTTCAAAGGGTCCTGTTCAAAGCTCACAGTGTCCAAAGAAAGCCATTCCCCAGACTGCTGAGATTACCTAAATACTACTCTGACATCTTTCCTATTTACTTCACAAGGTCTTACACTGTATATGAATATGTATATGAAGTACTAACTTGCTCTCTATGGACAGAAAAGAAAGTTCAAATAATTAGTCATTTGTGATCATTCTCCAATGAATTTAAAGGGTATATAGATAACCCTCAGTGTCCTATTGACTAGGATTAGCAGAAAGTACAGTGAAAAACAGGAGTGAACACCTGCATAAGAATGATCTGGTTGAGTTTTGGAAAGGGAAAAATCTCCTTTGCAAACCTGCAGCTGCCAACAGGCACATGAAGAAGGCTGATCCAGGTAATGGACTCTATCTGGATGACCAGGAGAATTTTTCCTGAAGTCCTTCATCAGAGGGAGGCTTTTAAAGAAACCAAGCAGGAATGGTTAAACACGGTGAAGGCAGGAACAAACTGCCTGTTCTCGCAATCGGAGCTATGCATCTGCCATCGTCTGAAAGAGAGATTGGTAAAATTATTTCTTGCTGTGATAGCAAAGTCATTCCAGATGTACAACAACATGTACAGCAGCTTCTCTGTCAGGATGGACACTGCAGGCAAGGGTCCTTTAGCCAGGAAACCAGCTGGTTGACGAGGAGCACGACAGAAGTCTACAACGTCACAGGTGCCTCATCTCCATGGAAGCTCTGAACCCAAGGGAGATCTTTGTGGTACTTTGGCACTTATTAAGAGCTCGGTCCCAGCTCCAGTCCTTTCTCCGGGCTATTTGGAGGAGCACAGAAACACAGCTCTGCCACAGGCCAGCGCTACTGACAAAGCATGTAAAACTAAGACAAAATTGCTGGCAAAATCATGGATCCTACCACTTCTGCTAGGTCTGCAGGGAAGCAGACGTTGTGCTTACAGAGAATTTTGTTCTCTCTTTTATCACCAGCTTTTATTATTGATGGGGGCTCAGTGCCAGCTGTGATCATAAATTAATAAGCATTAACCAAAATAAGCAACTTCTAGGAAGTTTTTTGTAACGTGGACATCCCCTTTCATCTTACCTTCGTTCATCCTTCATATAAAGAGAAAAAAAATAGTGACTCAGTATAGCATGTATACATCAATTGCTAAGTTTGTGTTGCTTGCAAGACCAATCGTGTAATCTTCATGCAAAAGCCTTCCTTGACAAGTTTCTAATTTACCCTACACCTTACTGTTTTATCTTGTGCTGGCATGACAGGAGGTTGTTTATTTTGCAGAGGGACTGTTTTCCACAGGAAAGTTGATGGACTCTCTTATTTTTTTTTCTTTTCTTTTTTTTCTCTTTTCCTTTTCTGTATTTTATTCTCTAAAGTTAACGCTACTGGCAACCAGGAAATCTCTCTATCTGAACAAAGTCACACAATACACCTCGTTAGCCACTCTGCAAAGTCTATAATAAATTATGTGGTTCACTCAGCGTACACATTAAGCATATGGTTTGGAAACCATGCAAAAATAACTGCAAATGAAGTGACTTTTTTTTAAAAATACAACCGAGTCTGGCTCTATTGATAGCACTGTAGAAATATTACTCTCTGAATTTTCTTACTCTATATACGTTTCTTACTCATAACACTCCAAACATAGTTAGTATTATCTCAGAAAATGTAAACATCTGCCTAATTTGATTTGGCTTCAGCTCTGTTACAACGAGCTGACCTGTTTCTAGGGAAAACGTTGATTATTCTGCTCAAAAGTGAATCAGGCAAAGTACAAGCCTGTGATTTCACCAGCCTAAGAGACCATTTTTAGCAGAAACATTTCTGTGAAGTGACTGACGTTAAATGACATTAAACACTAAATCCCCCTTAGCAGACAGCATGCCTGGTGGTGTTTTGTTTTGAAATGTTTAGGGTTGGTAGATTTGGGTAGTGTATTATAATTCATGTGTGTTTTATTATGTATCACTGACTCCGTTTGGGCTGGATCAGCTACTACTATTATCTGTCTCTTCTCCAATTTACCTACAAGCCAGACACTTTCCTCACAGTCCCAAAGGAAGGCTATCTCTAAGGTTTATCTAACCCAACATTTTATCTCAAGCTGGCAAGTAACTGGTGAGTCAGAAAAAAAAACAACATTGCAGCACAGGAAAACTTCCCTCAGAAACACCCTGCTGAATTTCAGCAACTTGCAAGTTCAGAGTTTGATGGAGATTATATCATCAGCATCTCTGTGTGTTTTAATAGCCATTGATGACCTTATTTCCATAACTTTTACTGATTAACTCTTTACTTTTCCATTTCAGGTATCCTTTAACAGTTCTGCAATTTAGTTAAGCATTCTAATTGCTTTACTTTGGGGGGAGTGGTGGGTTGCTTTTTTTCTTCAATTTTTTTCTTGGGGATTTCATTTTACAAAACATAGCATCCCTGTAAGATTCCTGCTATGAGACAGCCCATTGTCATTCCCAATCCACCTTCTTACAGCTATCGATGATGTAATTTATTTGCATTACTACCCTCCTCAAACTGTCTCTTTAAGAGCCTGCGTCCAAGCCTATTCTGTCCTGAGAGCTGGTAATTCACAGAGCTGTTGTCGCCAACCCCAAGATCTCTCTCCTGAGCAGTAGCTTGGAGATTACCTGGCATAGGCAGGGCTAGAAATATATGTTTCCATTTGCATTATCCCAGAGTTTCACCTGTTTATGTCATGATATATTTATCACCTCATCACTGAGGTTCTTTTGCAAACTTCTGAGGCTCTACTAATAATTTCTCTCCTTTGTGAAATCTGTTTTAGATAGATAGATAGAAAATTGGTAAACAGCCCCTAATCTCAGTTCATAGTGATCAATAATAACATTTTTGGTAGACTGCAGTAGTAGAAGACTAGAGAGTCCTGCTCCCTGTTGTCCCAACCCACAGGGAGCTGAGGTACGAAATACAGTGCATGAAATGCAGGTTAATAGAAAAATAAATGGAACAGTTTAATAGAACAATGAAGAGGCATGTGCTAAATAGCCTTAAGTGTCATTATGCAATTATTTGACTATATCACTGTAAGTATATAAACAATATATCAAAAGACACCTGACATTTATTGCTTTCTCCTAACAACTTTTCTAAGAAAAATGAGTCTGTTCCAAAAGCAACTACACAATGCTAATGCAAACCCATGACTGTACACTGAGTTTACCCTCACAGTGCTGAGAAGTGGCTCCAAGCAGGTCAGTGATGGGCAGGCCAGGTCTGGATTCAGAGTCTTGATACCAGATCACAGTGATTTACTCAAACCCACAAGCAAGGCTACAGGTGAATGGTTTAAGATCTCCCTCATTACAACTTCACAGGAACACCAAAAGCTGGGTTATCCCCTATTATTATGCTATTTCCCCTGGCTTTAAAACCTTTAACAATTTCATGGGATCTAACAGGCATTACAGGAGGAGCCAGGCTGCATAAATTACTTCCACGTACAGACAATTTCCATTTTAGTAAGCAGCACGGGTAAAATGACACCTGTAACCTTGAAGAAATTTGAGTAATATCTCTAACTCCAAGCTGAATCACTCTAAATCAAAAAGCTTAATTTTAACAAGAATTTGCAGTTCATCCTTGTTTATAGCTGAAGAGTTTAAGTAGATAGCAAATAATTTAATTTATTTAAGAATTTAGTTGAATATGGGATTGAATAAGTTGGTTAGAGATAACTGTGATGCATGTGTACAAGCATCAAGGAAGATCTTAACAGGCAGAATTCCCTAAACCCATACTTGTGAGTATAGATCAAGTGCAGTTAAGAGAATTTCTCCTCCAGAATTGAATTCTTTCTTTTATGCAACATTATCTGGATATTGCAAAGACACATTTCAGTTAAAAAAACCACACTAGAATTCAATTTTTTTTTTGTAGGGAGCAAATGTACTAAGACTCCTAAATAAAACTACAGTAGTTTCTGAAATGAAAGTTTTCCAAAAAAAGGACTTTTAAAAAAAGTTAAAAATAAGTTAGCCAATATAGATCCCAAAGATGTATTTTTCTAATATATGTTTAAAGACAAAAATATTCTAAGCTCAGAAGGATATGCATAGTGCTGGGTTTATGGTCCAAAGTACAAAAAAGATAAGAATCATTTGAGACTAGTTGAGCTCATGAATTTTCTACCTTCCCAATGAACTGTGCACTTGCCAGCAATCGCTCCTTGGCTAATAAATAAAAATCTAATAGAGTGGGTAGAGATCCCTGGAGTTCTTGGTTTGTCTGCCAAGGTTGCAGTGAAAAGCATTTATAAGGCTGTATTAGTAAATCAGACGCCATTGCGTCTGATTACCCTCTTTGCCACAGACCAAAAGAGAAGCTCCCAGAACCCCTCCTGAGAACAGATATGCTTTCCATAGCTGCACACCAGAGTGAACCAAGACCCCTTTGGCAAAAGTTCTTGTGAAACTTCCATCCATATTTCCAGATGAAAAGGTTCAGTTAAATGAGACGTTTACCTCGGTCAGCCCCATCCCACACACATATCTTCTAACTTGATAGCTTCAAAAGTTGGTGGAAGCAGAATGCCACCATCATACTTCAGAAATGGCAATCATGGAAAAAGCAAATGGCACAGGCCCCCCCAAAACCCGTGACTCCCCATGGGAAGTCCTCAAGTGTAAAACTGAACAGCTGAACCTCTTTGATTTCAGCACACTGACGGATCTCTAATCTTACCTCTGGCTTCCCTGTTTGTTTTTATTCCAATAGCAAACATGTACCGTGGAGCTGTATCTTAACATATTCCTGATTTGTTTGGGGGATATTTTTTTGTGTGTGTGTTTTAATAAACTCCTGAACCTCAATTACTTCTTTATACAACATTTCACCATTGCCCTAAACAGAGAAAACTCCAGTTGCAGTTATCTGTGGGAACAAACCAGGTTATTTCAGGGCTGCTTCTGGATACTGTAAGACTACATATGCAATTGCTTAAGTGTTCAGAATCTGCCAGTTCCACAAACACAAATACAAAGGAATATCAGAAAAATAGAAAACAGGGGTGACAAATGCTCTCTCCAATAGCTTCTGCAGTTTTCAGAGGGTTTCCAAGAACCCATGTAGCCCTATGAACATTCAGAGCATTCCTGGTATTTATCATAATATCTCAGACCGGTACTTCACCTCACCCAATTTGCTGTCTGTAACTTGGCAGAAAGGTGCAAGAAAGGCCTCACTAAACTGCTTCTAGAGAATGTGGACTCAGAAATGTCAATCAGAAGAGTTCGCACCTATTTACAATAGTTCTTATGAATCATCTCATGTAAAAAAACTGGTTTAGTTTGACTGACCTTACATGTCGTCAGCTGATGTCTCATATAAATAACTTCAAGACAAACTGGAATCTTCAAAGTTCATGTTCTCTTCCATCGGTTCCTTCATCCAGCATCCAGTTCCCAGAATTCAAATCTCCTTGTCTGTGGATATTTTGTCACAGCAAGGACCAGCAAAACAGTGCAATTAGGTTCAAAGCCTAGGAGTGCAGCATATAAAAGCAATGGCATCTGATTTACTAATACAGCCTTATAAATGCTTTTCACTGCAACCTTGGCAGATGAACCAAGAACTCAACCCAAGATCTCCAGCAGAGCTGTAGGAATAATTGATTTTTCAGCTCAGTAGCTGAATTGGAAAAGTAAATAGTTTGAAATTACCCAAAATGCTTTTTGTTGTTTTTCTCATTAAAGTGAAACACAGGGTGAGGATATGGTACTTCTCCTTCACCCAACAGCCTGGCCATAAGGTTTTTTTCAGCCAACACATAGATGACCTGGATTGAACCCTTTGATTCCTCTGCCCCTCTGAAAGAAGGGCTCTTATCATTACCTTACAACATATTTGGAAGGAGATTGCTCTTGTTCTCTCGCTGTTCTTGTATCCATAGGCTATTTCACCACCCATTAAAAGAGAAAACCAGGAATCCTCCCGCCAACACAAGAGATGTGTCCCAAATACCAGATAATTGAATTACTCTTGGCACTCAAGTGCCTTGTATCAAGTGAAGTGTCACAGGAGAGCTGTCTACTGCAGATGACCACATATACAACGGCTGGGATGTTCCCCTGAGAGTGGAGGAAGAGTTTCAAATCCCTGTACACTGAACCTCTGTTTCCCAAATGAAAACGTGGGCTTCTCTTGTCTGGAGCTGAGGCCAGCAATGGATGCCTATGGAAAAGTGTAAGAACAGGGAAAGCAGGTACTTACATTCCTCAGGAATACTCCCCCAGACTGCAGCAACTGCCAAACACAGTTCAATCCTTATTTAGTAGCCTTCTATGGATACTTTTCCCAATGTTTTAACTATTTCAGAATGCCTTAACAGTTTGCAAACTTGCCATTAGCCATCAGCTAAGAGGGCATCCTTCCCCTCCTGAACTTTGAGTCTAGCCACTGAAAAAAAAAAAAAAACCAAATCAAAACACTTTAAAATTTGACTAAGATTTCTGATCACTTCCAGGAAACCAACAGCCCCATTTTCCAGGTTTTGGAAGACCAGCCAACACACTAGAGCTTAAATTGTACCTCTACAGCTGGAGCTGCAACAAACCCAAGCCTTTGGTGCTTTGGTCCAGAAGGGAACTCTGTTTACACAGTCACCAGCCAGTCCCTGGCACGTGTGTGAGCATCAGCTTCCTGGGAACAATTGCACAGGCTGGCATCAACGCAGAGCCTACATTTTGTAGGCAGGCAGACTGGTAAAAAACAGCATGAAGGTACCATTAAAAGGGAATAGCTTTTTCTTGCTGAAGTCAGATAGACAAGGCAATTGAAGTGACTGCCCTTAGTTGGAAGCTACACACATTGTTTAACTGTAAATAGTAAAGATTAAAAACTACAGAATAAAAATGATCTCTGTTTTGAATTAGAAATGCAAGAAATGCAAATTCTTCTTTATAATATATTTATTTAGAAAGATAATTATCTAATAAATAGAAATGCTTTACAAAATGCTTGAATATCTTCATTCCAGTATTTTCTTAAAACTAATTGAGTTAGAAATCCCTAGTTTCCTTTTATAAACAAGGTCATAAAATGCCTTAAAAATCTCACAGGAAATTCATGAAAATTTATTCAGTATGGTATGAAAGAGTAAATCTCTGTTATGCTTATGGATACTTCCCAAATACTTGTACATTTTAATTAATCCCATTAATTTTACAGGATTGCTTGCTTGTTCAACCTCTAAAGAAAGCAGCTTTCTTGAATGGAAATTAAATTTTGAGCTTCAAAGTATGTTTTTTTACAATAACCAACACTGAAGAACACAAAACATTTCTTGCTGCATAGAAAGCTTGATTTGCTTTTCTCATATATATTTTCACAGCAGTGACAGCAATTGATAGCATAGTACTTGCCTGCTATATATAATGCTATGCAGGACATGAAATAATTATTCATTTTATTATAGGTCTACTGAGGGAGCTACATTGGAGTTTGAGGTTAATATGACAATCAGATGAAAAGTACTTTCAGCTTCTTATAACTTTGGAATAATAGCTCTTTCCAGCTGGCATTTGTATATCTAGTCTAAGATTGTAGGCTCCAAACATTCAAAAAATATTCACTTCTGCCACTGTATTACACTCAGGAGGAAAAAAAAAAAAATCAATATGGATCCCTTAATTTTTCTTATAAATGGTTTTATTTACTTTAAAAGCTGAATTTAAGCATAAGATTTATTAGTCCTTTAACATTAATCACTTTTGCTACCTGAAAACACCCACCATCCCCTAGGTTGCTGTGCTATCTTACACAGACACATTCAGCTCCAAAGCAAAGATATTGTCTCCAACATGGCCAGTCACTAAATCAGAGTCATCATCTGAAAATCTGTATGCTTCCTCAAGCTCAATGTAATTCCAAAGGATACTGACCAAAGGCACATCAACTCTTAGAAAATAATATATGAGGTCATAGGAGGTATATCCATGTGTTATTCTACCTTGGAGGCCAAGTTTTCTAAACCTCTTATCATATCCTGACCTGGTTTGATTTTTTGCAGCAACTACTCTAACTTGGACATCATATTTTATCTCAATCTTTATCAGCACTCAAGAATTCAAGATGAATTAAAACATCCTAAAGGAAAAACAGGTATTTAGTTTTATGATTTCTCCTTATTTTTCATTGCTTGTCAGATTTACTAGGCTTAGTGCATTCATTAGTGCTCATTTCAACTTGATAAGCAAATAATCCAGAATTTTTGTTCAATTAAATAGTTACTTGTAATTTATAAATATGTTTTCACACATACAGAAGTTATTGAGTGGTATGGTATAACTGTTAAAAGAACATTTTCGCAAGTAGAAAGGTGCAAGAGCCTTATATGATACCAGGCAATGTGTGTGTGGGGGGGGGTGTTACCAGATATTTGTGTGTTTCAAAAATATTCTTTCTTTGAGTTCATCAGACACCATAAAAAGTCAGGACTACAACTGAAGGTATAGCTTTTCCTTGGATATCGTTCACTATTTTCACAAAAATCCATGCAAAAACCATCACACAATACAGTTTCGTTAGCCAGACTTTAAAATCTTGGTATTTTGTGCATACTGTAATATGTGTGCTATATTACTGACAGCACAAAAAACAAGCCTTACTTCAGTGTAGGGATTTAAATTGTCAGAAGAATTCCTTGTGTCTTCATAAAGATAGCATAAATCATGGCAAAAAATCATTATACATCCAACAGAACAAACCCATTCTCCAACCTGTCTTTCTCTAGGCCTTTTTTCCAGGCTGCCTCCAGAACCTGTCTATGACTATCTGAAGAAAATCATAATACACAATATGCTATGAAACCAAGTTTCATTTAAAACATCTGTAAGTTGATCGTATGTATTTGCTTGTAAAAAAAGCTAACAAGAAAAAAATGCAAATGCTTTGCATTTGTTTTTTCCTGCTAAATACGCTGGAAGCGTATGACAAATACCGATAATAAACTAACATCTCCAGGTGTAATGAAAGGGAAACTTGTTCAAGACTGCAGGAAAGTGGCAGCATCATGTATCAGGAAAACCATCTAATAGCACAGGTAACAACAACATGGCTTGTCATCTGTAATTAGGTGCTATGAATCATAGGATGTGTTTTTCTTTGAACCAAAGCATATATACTGATTTTTTTGTTGAACAACCACCAAAAAAAAAAAAAAAATTCTAGGGAATGGTTAAGTCTCATGACTTCTGAAATTCATGCCCTACCAGGCAATAGCGTTGCTCCTAGGGAACCAGGGGGAGCGAGGACTTCTCTCCAGCTGGACGTGGGGTTCATACTTTGGTCAGACAGCGACGACCCGAGCAGAGGCTGGTCTGGCGGAGGGAAATAAGCCCCGACGGCAGAGCCCGCGATGTGACGACCCCGGCACATCCCAGCCTCCGCCGGCAGCGCCGGCTCCCGCAGGGCGACGCGATGCTCTGCCCTGAGCCGGTAATGAACTCGCAGGCAAGGCTGCTGCTGGACCTCTTCCAGGAAAACAGCTTTCAGAGCAATTAGATTACTTTGTAAAATTTAAACCTTAGCAATCTCTCTGGGCTGTTCAGATACTGTAGGATTATTTGGTAATCCCTTGGCATTTTTCTACTTCTGTAACTTCAACATTGCAAGGACACGAGTAGGAAGGATGGGAAAACTCAGCAAGACCTGAGCCTGCACCCAGCCAGCCTGCAGAAGGCACGCTGTGCACATCCACGTCAAGACTGAGTGTGCGAGGAGCAACAGGCTAGGCTCCAGCATCGAATACTGAACTTGCAGTGGTGCAAAAACATAGACCAGAAGCGTACTGGAGAAACGGTGTGTTCGCATCCAGGTTGATTAACAGACATCAGCTCTAGGAACAAACCGAGGTGCACTTGCAGAGAGGTGCAGAGGAGCCAGCACAGGCTTCCAGCCTCGAGCCTGGCACTGCAGCCCTAAACCATCCCGAGCTGCAGCGGCACACGCTGCAGCCCCGAGGCTGCTCCCAACCTGCCACACGCCACCACAGCCGGGAACGTCTCCCTCCTCCACCTTGCTCAGCTGCACAAGGGGTGGGAGCACAAGCTTAGGGGGAAAGAAGTCCACTTCTGCAAATACTAAGGTAAAAAATATCACTCCTATAGCCTGTAAGGGAATCTACCTTTCCAATACAGAATGTACTTTTTTCCTTGTTTTTCTTAAAGTTAAAATTATTTGATAGTGGGTATACCCTGCCATTACGGTAGCTATGTTGTAGCAGCAAAGACAGAGACTTATTTTGGGACAGCTCAAGAAAACAGAAGCACATTTTCATGAAGAAACCTCTCTCTCCCTTCGGTGCACTACTTGGCAGAGACCAACAACCCGTGGATAACAGATGGTCAGCAATTTCACAGTAACCTGGCAGGCCTGACACACTACCTACTGGTACAGGATCTGTGGCAAAAAGATAAAAATGGCACTGCATAATGGATAGGAGAGGTCTGAACATTCAAATACATTTGCAGAGCAGCTAATTAGATCTTAAGTTATCAAAATCCTTGAAAGTGAAGTCTTTTTGGACTCTAGGCATACAGGTAAATTTTCACAAGCAAATAATCTGATTTAAGCATGTACCAGAAACTGTTCAGACCCCACAGTTTTGACAGCAGTGGGGAAACAAGAACAAAAGCAGCATAAATAATATTCATATAAAGCTTATTACAAAGATGGAATAAAGCCAAGTATTCCTAATAATCCAGCATGTTTTTAAAATAATGCATACAGGTTCATGGTCATTTAAGTAAAGCACTCAGAAATAACCACCCTGGACAGAAATGCGTAAAGCACAGAAATGCATAAAGCAATGGTGGGATGAAGGAAGAGCAAAATAAGCACACCAGAAAGCGCGTGGAGTAGGAGGAAATTAGACCAAGCGCCCAGTCCAGAGATAAAACAACATCAACATTGGAACAGTAATAAGTGTTAGCAGTTTTACAGAAGGCAAAATATATGTTCTTGCCTTAGCAGCTTAATTTTCTTCACAAGCCTAAAGAATATCAAAGCTGAGAGCTTGCTAGGCGGGAGGTAAGTCACCGCATGCTCCCACCACCCTAAGCCACGGCAACGCAACAGAACGGCCACGCTCGGTGTCTCCTTTGATTAGTTTCTGACTGCACACTGGATTATTATTTTTTTTCCCCCAACCTGAGACTTTCTCGCACGTTCTGCATGGTGTCATACTTCTTATCTTGAGCCCTTGGTAATCCTAGCCTTTGAGTTTTTTATTCTTTTGCTGTGCGTACAGTACGGAGAGACCGCTTGCATTATCATTTCAGACAGTTGCAGCCAGGGAAGGTAGGAGCTTCGGGTATTACGTCTTCAGAAAGCAGCGCCAGCCTCACCCAGGCTCCGTGCCCAGGCACAAGCAGAGTTTTCAGCCGAATAGCAGTTAACAAGACATTTCAAGACAAACCTGCTATGAATCGATAGCTTTTGCCTAATCTGGCTTCCCGGGCTGCTGCAGACTGCCAAACCCCGTCGCAGATGTTCCCAGCAGCTGTGTGCTGCATCAGAGCCTCGGCTTTAGCACCCCCAGCTCGCGGTGGGGCACGGCTGCGGTGGCAGGGATGGGGTGACGGTCGGACTCGACGATCTTAAAAGTCTTTTCCAACCTAAACGATTCTATCATTCTGTTCTATGGGTGCTAGCGAGCCCTGCGTGGGGAGATGCTGAGGATCTTCCCACGCCTCTGCACCCCTAGCAAGCCCATGCCCCAGGGTTTCATCTGCTCTATACCCCTACAGAGGAGCATTGCTGAAGAACCTTACCACAAACGTCTCATCCTGTATGAATTCATACTCGTTAAAACCCACGCAACTGTTCAGCACTTGTAATGCATGATGTGGGGCAGGGTTACGGAGCCTAACATCTCAGCCAGGAGCAGAAGAGTTAGGAGCAAGTAAGAGAGATCCGGGAAACAGATATTATTGGCAGACATGAATTACAAGCCTGTTTGATACAGTTGGAGAGTCTGAAACCACTCTCTGCAAAGAGGTGCTTAAATCACAGCCCTGCGCGCCAGCAGCCAGGCTCTCCTTTCCTGGGGGGAGCTGCCTTTTCTGCTGTGTAGTATAACAGGCTAATGGTGAGAGCGGCTGCTGGGGAAGAGGGACCATAAAATAAAGCTGAGACAATGCTGAAGGAGAAATGTAATATTTATGAGACTGAAGAGACAGAAGGAGGGAGCCTGGCTCCATAGCTCGGTTGCACGGGCCCCAGGGATGGGGAAGCTGGCTGGAGCGCTCCCCGCGAGGTGGGGTGGGAGGCTGATACCCCCCGTCCAGGGACAACACTGAACCCACATCTTCTGCTTCTACGGTAGGTGCTCTCACCACTAGGCTGTTGCAGAATAACAGCACATGAACGTATGTTTTTATATATTAGACGCATACCTAAATTATATAATTCTAAACAAATGAATATCAAATAAATACACATATTATATATACATGTTTATATAGAAATTAAGCACTGCTTGGAATGAAGCTTTGTGCAGTTCTGAAAGCTGCTGGGGTGCAGCGAATTCACCGCACCGGGACTTCAGGGCTCAACCTCAGAAATCAGAATTTCCACAATTCCTGCATCTTGATGCGGGCAAAATATTTGCTCAACCACACAGCAGGAGCTCTAGGCCCATCCAGCAGCCTGACGTTAAACCCTCGAGAGCTGAGAAATCGTGCAGCCCCTCGGAGTCTCCTGCGTCCCTGGGTGTGGAGGGAGAACAACCCAGTGTAGGTCTAGGCTTGATCTGCAAAGCGATAGTCCTGCCTTGCACAGCTGGCTTTAGCTCTCACAATGGACACACCACTTACGTGGCTGCTTACTACACAATCCCACTTCCAAAGTGCATTTTTGTAGCATTTAGGTGTCCAAGGTCCCTTTTCTTGGCTCTCACCTTTCCTTCACCAGAAAATCATTGTTTCTCTCTATCTGCATGAGAACAAAGAAAACAACAAGGCTAAACTGAAACTCAGGGAAGTTTTCTCCACCCCAGTGAATTAATGTAATATTTGGAAAACAAAATCTCAGTCCTACTCAATTTCAGTACTTTGAGGGTTAGTCTCCCCTGCTGCAAGTCCAGGCCTCGGAAATTGTGTGAAAATCCCAATTCCTACTTTCAGCCTCACTCTAAACCCTAAAAACAATTGCTACTCTCCATTTTCAGTTCTTTGCCCAAGGCTCCTAAAACATCATATGGGGATTTGGGAGCCCCATTTGAAACAAATTGTTTTAATTAAAATAGTAATTTTCAGCCCCAAGAGATGTAAACTATTAAAGAGTTGCCAGGAGGGAGATCTACTAATGGAGAGCAATGAGCAATTATAGCCAATCTGCTGCAGGTTCTCCAAGAAAAACACACTGGAAAAGCAGAGCAGCCACTTGCCAACTGACTATTTATCACTATAGACAGCATTTAACGGTATACAGGTTTTTCCTTCCATAAAGGCTCAGCAAGTGCACTTCATTTTCTCATGTGTCATCAAGTCATTTTGATATAAGAGGGGAGATCAGCAAAAGGAAATGTAAGAAACAAATCTCCTCTCCCTTAAATAGCTCTTCAGCACCTGAAACAATGGGCATGCAGAGAATAGGGCATGATGAAAATGTTTTTCCTCATGAAAGTGAACCCTCCGTCTCAGACAACCCTGCTCTTTTTCTCCCAAACACCCAGTATTTCAGGAATATTCATATGGGATGCACCAAATTTCAGGAATATTTAGAAACCCCAACAAGTTCATGTTTCCATTTTCCCACACAAAGTCAAAAGTGGATGTTATCCAACCCAAAACTAAATGGTTGGGTGCTTCCCTGGAAAGGTGAATGTGAGCAAAAGGAAGAAAGGAAGAAGCGTTTTGTGAGGTTTGTTTTTTTTTTTTCCTCCAAATTACATCATGGAAGAAAACCACCAAGAACAATAACAACTTTGGCACGTTATCTGAGAGCCACCTGCCTTCTTCCTAAATTTACCTTCACTGTTTTAATTACTTGTTCTGGACTATACACAGATTTACTGGAAGGACAAACCTCAGAAGACAAAAATAGCTTGCCGTTCCAAAGGTCCACATTTTTGATCAACACTCTTTTCATGTTTCAGGACTGAATGTATGCCATAAATGTAGCTTGAAGGAATTTTACTTCTGTTCCGACTTACGGAATGGTTACTGTTAAGAAGAAATGTTGGCTTGGTTTTATAGCCTCAGGTACACTGCTGTTCACAGACCCAATAGCCTAAGAAGAATATGATCAGCTGGAAATCAAGAGAACAAAAGACTGACATCGAAAAATAAAAACATTTGCATTTTTCTAGTCCAATCTGGAAATCTGTCTGCTGAAGTATAGTTCAGCATTCATCAGCAGCATCACTATGGTCCCCTTGGAGATGCAAGGGGACAAGTGTGGGGTGTCTGTACATATATACAAATGTCTGCATATGCACTTTCACATATAGATACATGCATATACATACACTGACCCAGTGTACATCTCCAAAATTTCATAGACTTACCATATTCAACTAATCTGAAGAAAAGCATCCTACTTCAGAAGCCAAGAGATCAGGTTTTCACTTTTAGGTGGCACCATCTCTACTGAAATAATCCAGGACAACCTGTATTTGGAAACAAAAAATAAAAATAAATTAAAAGTCATTTTTGATATGTGGATTGCTAGTGTAAAAACCAGTTCAGTTTAATACCAAAAAAGAAAACATGGTAGCAAGCTTCCTGGAATAAAAAAAAAAAAAACAAAAAACAACCACACACAAACTTTTTCAAAATAAAAACTCCATCTATTTTCTGTAAATAACATTCAGTTATTCCTTGTTTTTCTATTCAGGAACCACAGAGCATCTGCCTCTGCCGCCCACAGACACAACAGAGAAACACATTACTCCAAGGAATATCTATTCATGTCAGCGCGGTGACCTACTAGAGATAGCATCAAGATGAAAAGTATTATTCTTTTTTATAATTCTCTCCTCGCTTGATTCAAACCTCATTAAATCAAGAGGAATGTTAACCATACATCTAAGCATGTGTTGCATGAGGCCCTTTTTTCAGAAATGCAGGCATTGTTTATTAATAACGGTGTCATCTGACTCTCTTAGGTAATGAACACCAGAAGATGACACTGTATTTCACCCGTGGCTATACTGTAATAATTAAATAATATTAAGTAGAAGTACCAGGGTTGGAATTACTGGAGAAATCAAGACTCTTAAAAGAATTCCACTGAAGGATGTTTAAACAGACATTCCACAAGGGCAAATAGATAAATTAAGTTTTCCCTTAGCAATCTCTGTGACAACAGGAGAATACTAAATAGAGAGCGTAAGGGACATGTTATAGCAAAATGTTTTGCCTTATTTTTAATTTAAATGTAGTTATATAGATGAAGAGCCTGGAGGCATCAACCATTGCCAATCAAAGCTTACATAATGAATAAGTCTTACAAGTATACCGAAATCACCACTGCCCAGAATTGCTCAAGTCATCTGAGGATGAATTTTTTCAGTATAGACATGTACAAAGTCTTTTTTTTTTTTTTTTTTTTTTTTTTTTTAAGTATTTTCGAAAAACATGATTTCTCTTTGGCAAAGAAATCCTTTGAAGCAGTCCAAATAGCCTTTGAAGTTAAAATCAAGAAGTCATTTCATATTCACACACCCATTTTACCTCCCCCTTCCTAAAAAAGAAGGCATATAGGGTAGTGAAACATGTATATAATGAAATAGGTGGACTTGTCTCAAGACATTAGAAGCACTCAAGCAAAAAAAATGCCATTAAAATGGAAGTGTATATATCTTTGCATGTAAATCAAAGACACTGTGAACTGAAATACTGGGAAAAAAACAAGCTTAATTATTTCAGATTAAGAGCTACAATCTGCAAGGCAGAATACTGCAATGTATGTAGTAAAGTGTATGCAGCATTACTGGATTGGTAAATATGTTCTTGATTTGAGGAGTTGTCCTTACTCAGCAGCCTAACTTAGATGTATTAAAGCTAGGTGCATGTTTCTTTGCTAAATCACAAAGGCTGTTAAAAACTCATGGAAGTGGTAGATGCCATACAGTCCATTAGTAGTAGGATTTTAACACTGTTCTTTTCCTCCTTCCATTCCTATAAATGTATTTCTCTCCTTTACAATATTTCCTAAGAGTCTCCTATGTCAGAGATTTTCCCATGTACATCTTTCCAGAGCCTCAGAAAAATGAGAACGGCTGATCTTACTTGAAAACTAAAAGCTTTGAGATAGTTTTCTGTGGAATGATGAAGAATCCCACAGGTTCAAGAAAACAATCAGTAAATACAGGCTTCTGCTTCCATAAAATACAATTTGTTAAATACAATTGTTTGCTAATGGAAAGTGTTTTACTGCTGCAAATACAAGACTGCTTGAAAGACAATATGAAGTCAATAACCAAGCAGTAAAAGCAGCAGCACACACGTTTATGGGGGCAAGGTAAATGAAAGGCATGTTTTGCCACTTTTGTATGCCTTCTTGAAGAGTTACAACATTTTTGTTTATCCATCTACAGTGCAGAAAGTCATGTCTGTATTCAAACTCTACATTACTCTGGCAAGTGTCTCTTCTTATTCCACAGTCCACCATCCTCTTCTACACAAAAATGCCATCAAAAAATCAGCTTAAACGTTTTACCTGAGCTCTCCAGTGGAAGAAACAGTGACCCGATTTATTTATTTATTTAACAATTCCTCACTACTTTAATCCCTTTTTTAGTATACTGGATGTTTAGGAAGAGAGAGATGGTCTTCTTGGGGTGGGGGGGGTGGGGGGAAGGCAGATAATTCACATAACAGGAATGTTCATAAATCTGTATTTATATTGGAAGAAAAGTAAACTCACCAAAGATGACTTACTGCCTCTTATAATGAATGTGACTATTAGGTCCTCAGATTTTATTAGCATTGTGAAAGAACATATTTTATGTTCAAATATTTAAATACTTGTAGAAAGCAAATGCAAAAATATTGTTAATATTAAGCATTCAATTACTTCAAGTTATGTAAAAATTCATTGAAAAATAATTTTCTGCCTGTGGAACAATATATTGCTGAAATCTGAAATGTCGACTTTACCAGTGAATCCAACAAATTTGACAGCTCTATTTGGAGTCTAAATGAAGAAATGTACGCACTTCTCACAGAAACAGGCAGGACAGCAGTTTGACATTTGGAGCGCTGACCACAGGACAGCTTCGGGGATTAATAATGAATCACTTCAACAGAGGAGCAGAATATAAAAGTACCAACTCCAGCAACAGGTGGAGACATTTCTTTCTCAAAGACAGTTCTTGGCTATTTTCATGCTAACCGATCCACCAGCAAAGACTGTCACCCTCCGTAGAAGTTTTTCCTGAAAATTAATTTCCAACACCTTACAGCAGCCCACGTGGCTTTGAAACAGCCACAGAATTGTGAGACAAAACCCGTAATTTCTGCCTTGCCCATGTGGCAGCCATCCTGAATCCAGAGTGCCGGGGTTAGCACAGACTTGTTCTGCGAAGAGGAGGAGGAAGGTGCAGGAAAGCAAAAGATGACCAATACCTTCCTCAAAACGAGTAGGAACGGCAGCTTAGACTTGCTGATGGCTTGCAGTAGTGGTGTGGAGAGAAGCAAAGATTTCTTGTGCTAAGTCACTGTGATCGCAGCTTTGTTCTTTCCTAAGGGATGCCAGGATGATGGTGGAAGGTGAAGGTAAACTACAGACAAAGCAAGCTGCTTCACTGACTGCGTTAAAAATAAAATGAACAGAAACAGTCATGAGGGTATTGAAGCAGGAAGATGCAAGTTCAGACAGTACTCTGCAAAATAAACCAGGAAAGCCTACAAATGTACTCATTTAACATCTCCCATGTTCAGACCACCAGAGTTATCAGGACACAAAAAGAGCTTTCTTCTAGATGAAGAGTTCTGGGGATTTTCAACTGTTCCGAGTTTAGCTCAATCCAAAAACAATGTTAACAACAATAAAACTTCAGCTCTTCAAACCGCATTGATCTGTGGGGTTACGCAGAAGGATGGAAGAGTATTCTTGTTGATTTTATGTTATTTGAATTGATCACTATCTGCCTACTTACCTTAAATAGCCAGCCGCAGTGCTACTTTATTTTTCAGAGCTTCAATAAAGAAAATGCTTCCATTTTGTAAATTATAGTCCTGCAATTGATAGCACTATTTTCAATGTGGTTATCTCTTGCTTAAATCAAATCAAATACATACCTTAATGGCAAACCAACATTTTTCATGTAACCCTCCAAATCTGAAAGGACAAAATTCAGTGAGAAACATTATGTACGATCTAACTTTATTGCAAAGATGTGTATGCTAGAGCATGATACAAATACAAGGGTACGACTGGGGTTTTTTTGCAGCCCTCCCCAAGGAGTTAGTAATGAACCCTATCAGTTAGGCAGTAGGTGGGCAGATTTCTATATCCAGCACTACTGAAAACTCCAATCATTTCCCCATTCCCAAAGTATTTTGTTTTACGTTGTGAAAACAAACAATTACATTTAATTAGTTCTGTTCCTCATAACCCCTCTAACAGACTTTTAGCCATGAGCTCAAGAGTAAACCATTTTTAATTGTGCAAGTGTAATCCAATGGTGAGCTAAAATGTTATAAAACTTACGAAAGAGTAAAGAACTAGCAAGCGTGGAAAAATCAGAAAGATACTTAGTTTGAGTTTTGTGCTTAACTTTGTCACAGATGAACAAATATTGCCTTTTGCAAAGTTTTTCTGGTTTAGTATTTAACTGAGAAATTAGTTGTAGAAAATATTGATTTGAGGAACAGATACAGTACTCATTTTTCTGTAGATTCCCCACCAATATTCAGGTAAAATGAATACTGAAAGCAGAACTTCCAGAGCTATAATTGCCTCCATATTAAGCTGGTGAAGAAAAAAAACTCTCCCTATATTTTTCCTCTTTCTGGCTCATCCTTCTTTTCCCTTACTGTAGGGTCCAGCCCGGGAAGGCATTTTCTAGACTGCAAAGCAATGCAGCACTGCTATGTGCTAAGGGGTACACAGTGACAGAAGGTCACTTACTTTTTCCTTAGTAAAAAGGTTGTTCCACCAGAAAATAAAGATTAACTATTTCATAATATATCCGCTAAGAGCATCAAGGATGAGTGTTTTAAATCACTTAAAGAATCACCATCAAAGGTATTAGCAAAAGTGATTTTAATATGATGCTCTAAAAGAGCAACTTAACGAAGTTCGATGGCAAGGTTCATTCTATTACTTACTACATGGAAGAAACATAGAAAGGAAAACCGAGTTAGAATTGAGCTAGAATGACTTGCACAGAGACCAGAGATGCAAAAGGGTAAGGAGGACCCTCCCTTTGAGTCACGAGGTTCAGAATGGATGCCCTTGCTTTCTAAACTCCTGACAGAGCCTAGGTGCAGCTAGGTCCAATCTTAGTCTCAGACTTGGACAATGGTTTATGTCTAATGGAATTATCTATAGTTTATAATAATTAATATTGAGTAGCTATATAGATTAGTAACGTTTCATTAGTATTAATTCAGCATGCTATCAGTCACTTATCAAGGATGTGTCGCGGGTAAGGGGTCTCTCTGCCTTAGGTAAGGAAGGATCTTGGTCTCAGGTAAGGAATCTCAGACCTTGAGAGGAGTCCCTGCTCAAGGGGAGATCACCTGCCGTGCAGTCCAGCTGCAATCCAGGGAGAACTCAAATTGGGCTCGTCCAAAGACCCGTCATTGGCAAAAGGTCTCTCTGCCTTGAGGAGCAACCTTGAGAGGCGTCCCAGCCCAAGGGGAGATCACCGCCATGCAGCCACGCTGCCTAGCAGGGAGACCTCAAAGGCAGCTCACTTAGGCTGTCATATTTATGAAATTAAGTGGTTGGCTGATAGTCAAAATGCATACAAGGAAAAGGTATCCATGAGACTCCTTGTACCCACTACTTTCTTTGCTCCTTGATAAATGAGTCTTGGAAAAGCCACCCCGTATTCATGCATTAATGGCACGATGGGTGTTCCAAGCTCATATGTGCCGATGCTCACTGTGTCGCTCTGCTCCTTTGTGGGTTTTCTAGAGGAGTTCTTGGCCTGGCTACGGCTTAGGCTTTTACCTCCTTTGGAGCCTGTACCAAACTGCTGCTGCTTTGGTTAAGGGGTCTAGTGCATCCATCACACTCTACCCAATCCACTTTATTGACTCATAGAGTGGTAGTAGAGTTACCTCTTGCCTCTATGTCATAAATATGCAGCATATTGCAGCTTAGTGGTAAGAGTCCAATTATTTGTTAAGCTCTTTAAGTGTCATAATTAATGTTAGTGATATACTATGTTGGCACACATGCAGATCCATGGTAAGCAAACAGCTTTTAGTACAAAATATTACAATTAATTACATTATTGGGTGATTTCATGTGATGAACAAGGAGTATTTTCTTTGTTATGTACCAAAACTTTATAGATAGAATGATTCTAAGTAATAAACATAAGGTCAAAACTAACAAAACTATAATTGGATGCAGCATCAAATTCGAAATTCCAGCTGCTGTTGGTAACCATCCAAAAAGAATTTCCCACCAGGGATATTCTCCACCTTTCTTCACTCTTTCTAGGACATGTTGTATCTTCTCTGCACCATGATAGATGGTAATTGGGGTTCTTTGACCGTTGTGAATCCTTTTTGGCAATTGACTCAGGTCATCAGGTTGCAACAGTTTTCTTACCAAAGTGAGATTTATTCCAACAGGGATAGGTAATAAAACTTGATCCAATGTATAGTTAGATTGTAGCAGTTGGTAGGTTGTGACAGGAGCTGAATAGTTAAAGTAGCATCCCATAATTTTGGTAATATTAAGAATACAGATATTTGATTGTATATAGATTGTCTATATAGAATCACAGAGGGTTCTCATATAAATACACCCCTTTCCAACATATACAAGTACAGTCTCAGGGGTTTCATCAGGATGTATTTCAAAATGACAAATGTTTTGTTCAGTGTCGAGACAAATGTCTTGGGCCTTAATGGTATTATTTTCACAAATAAATCCTTGTTGTTCCCGTACAACACATGCATCAACATCAATAGTTTGCCATTTGTTCCCATTTCGTTGGGCCCATAGTCTTGTGTTCTAACAGAGAGAGGACAGTTCCAAACTTTGTCACGTGCAATATTAAAGACTATTCCCATCACATCCACACTTCCCTGGGAGCTCTGAGATTTCCTTACTTCTTTTTCCCCTGTGATAAATTTCTCTAAAACCTGTTCAGCTGGGAAGGACTTGCTTTCTGCAGGATGCAGACTGCCATTAACTAGTGAGACACCTTCACCTCACCAGCCTGATCTTTATTCAAAAAACCCTGCTGCCTCTGTCCTCTCCTTCCTGCCACAAAAAACATAGAGATCTTCCTCGGGAACTACCAAGAATTTTTTGCTACCATGCAACCCAGCTGTAACTGCAACACAGATGCTGATAAGATCAGCCGGTGAAAGTACCAGCCTTGACTAAGCAGGGTTTCTTTTTGATACAGCTCCTAAGGGGAAGAAGTGCAGCCTCCAGCAAATAAACAAGGACTTCCCATCATTTTATACATGCATTTTTTTAAATACCACCACAAAACAAGCTTTTCCATAAGCCTGAAATTATCAGGAACACTGCTGCATTATAACAAATGCAGCTGTGGAAAATTCCCCCTTTATTTAAGTTTTGAAACATGACTTTAGAAGCCTAAAACTAACTCCCACTGAATTTCATAATGAGCGGGGTATGCAACAGACTGACAGCCACTGTGCTCTGGCAGCTCACGAGCGTGTTACTCTACTTAAAATGCTGCCTGGGTATGGACTTGTAGCTTGGAGTATCTGAAATGAACCTCAGGTTTTATGCTCACCTTCCTGTTAAATGACATGGGAAACTTAACTCAGATTAATGCATGTTTATACATTTTAATTGTATATTAAAGTGTGTTTTGCGGATACATAAGAAACATCAGTAGCATATTAACTTATATTAGCTTTAACAAAAAAAAAAGCATTGACATATTTGCAATTATTCTGCAATTATAATGAAATTACATTACACGCTAATTGCTCTGACAGGTGCCTAATAGCTTCTCTAAACAGGGGGGTGAGAATTTACCCATGGGTATTCTCATTTATTTTGCTTGACCACCTTTTACCTCTCCTTAAAGCAATGAAAATATGAAGCAGCAGTAACAAGTTTCTGTTCTGCTGTTGTTTTTTTGTTTTTTTCCCCAACACAAATCGATGTGCTCCCTCCTCCATGCCTGCCTCCGTGCATCCCCCAGCTCTGTGCCGCTCACCAGGGGAAGCCTTTCTGCCTCTGGCAGCGCTCCTGAGCCTCTAAAAGCTTTTCCACCTTAGTTCCTGAAGTATCTATGGTCAAACTTCAGCAGCTTTTTAAGCAAACGGGGCCTGAGGAGGGGACCTTGCCGTGCCTAGCACACTCTGCAGTCCTCAGGATGATTGTGTGAGCATAGCTAACACTTAATAAAACCTCCCACACATACTCCAGATACAAATGATCTCAGTCCAAGTACAGATAAACAAATAACTATCTTTTTTGTGTGTGTTATTTATCTCCATTAATTTGAAGACTCTCCTTACTAGACAACCATGCCATGAGGAAAAGGAATGGTCGTATTTCTGAGGGGTCCTGGCCACTAACTGATAAGAGTGTTGAAGCTAACTGGCTGTAGAAACGATGACACCGGTGGAAAATGCTGCCAATACAACTGACAAGCATGCATGAAATATCATTTTACCCTACTGACAGGTTTACCATAGGTTAGTCTGGGACAGAACAATCTCATTTCACGTCCCGCCTGCCAGTGCCCCAACCTTCCTTGGGGAGGCATCGGGACACACTGTCGGGTTTACTCTTCAGGCTACAGCAAAAACATTTTTCCTGTCTGAAGGCAGAGTGCAATCAAATGGGACAAGATGCACGTAGTTTCCGTGCCGTTGGGGAAGGAGTCTAAGAAAAAACTGTTGCAAACCGGTGACAAACTGCACAGGAGAGGCACCAGCCACTGGGGATCTAAAGCTCCTCACTGGTTTTGGTCAGTGAAAACCTTTACATATTTTCCAATTAATTTTTCATTGTTAGACTTATGCTATAATGTTATTACAGGTGTAAGCTAAACAAACCTAGAAGAAACAGCCTGTCCTATAAGTAAAAACCAGCAAGTGCCATTTCAGTTAATACCAAGTGCTCTGCCGTCCTTCCCAGAGACCCAGTCTCCTGAGTACTTCACCACTACAGCCCTCTACAAATTGAAATTTTATGTACATACTGTAATATAAGCCCCATATGTTTAATATACTCTCATTGTGAAAATGCTTTCCAGATTTGTTTGCAAACTCTGTAATACTGAAAAACAAATGCCAACTCTTGCATTCAAATGAGAGTATTGCCTGTAAAATTGTGACCTTTGTTTTATATATAGACATCCACAGCTGTTAACCAGGATTATCTATACATCCCAAGGTGTATTTCATCCGAAATGCAAAGCATTTCTTTATTGCACGTATGGTTGACTGGGAATAAAATGAGTTTGTTTCCCTGTGACTGAAAGCTATTTGCATGACTTTCAGATATTTAGAGGTGATTTACAACTTCTGCATTCACATCATGGACAGATAAACAGGAAAACTGTACTGTGTATGACAATTACTATCCTCAACATCTGGTTTATCCTAAAAATAATTTTACGTAAAAGAAATTCTACCTTAATTATTAGGGCTGACTTAATTTTGTTTTCCTTTAATGTTTGCTTTCAATGGCACAAGACTCATCTTTTGTATAAGGCACAGACGGATTTTGTAGATATGTCAACTGGTCACTTAGGAAGACATACACAGAACTTTTTATAGTGTATGTTACACATCACACTTTTCTTAAAGAGAAGTTAGATGTTGATCGCTATTGCCTTACAGCAAATATGAACTGTATGGATAATTTGACTGGTGAAATTAAACTCAGCGCATGTCTCCACTGCAATTAGGCAGGGCCATAGCAGCTCAGCGGCACACCGATGTTAATTTTAATCTTGCCAGCTAGAGCAGAAAGAGCAGGGCAGGTACAGCTGCAGACTTCAGTGCCTGTTGCACACTGAAGCCTATGCCATCAAGACCTCATCCCACAAGCAAGCGTGCCCTAAGCAAGCCAGGCGATGTTTTATCAGCTATTTTAAGTCAAAGCTCGGGTGCGCAGACCCCCCCGGCAGCAGTGACAGGGAGCGGAGCACGGCACAGCAGCTCTGCCGGGGCAGCGGTGGGGGAGCTCGCTCACCTCCCGCTCAGGTGCCTTACACAGAAGCATTATTCAGCATCGGCACGTGAAAGAGAGCGATTCTTTCGCTGCAGAATGAGCAACATACAGCAAGAATTCTTGTAATAAAAATGCTTGGCTTCTCCTTAGTACCTTCTTAACTTCAGGGGGGTGTTGGGTTAAGAGGAGGTGGAGGGTAACAGACAAGAGTCACTGAATCTGTGGCCCTCTCTGACTGCCCTCAGGCACTTCTTGTGTTTGAAAATAATTCAGGCTTGCTTCGGCACTCTTATAATTATGCCCATCCGCAATTAGTTACAGCACTTTAAAAGCACGCTTGAGTGACACTTCTGATGACACAAAACCTTTTTCTTTACAGAAAATGTCTACAGTGGGCAAAGACTGGGACAAGTATTCCACTAATTTATGCAACTGAGGTGTCTGAAAACAAAAATATACCACGTTCTTTATTTTAAACATATCTGAAATAAGTAAGTTTGACCAGTTCTCATCCTTTACTATTTGGAGAAGTATCTTGCTCTGCTATTCTGCCTGGCAGCACTCTTACCAGATCGGTCTTAACACTACATGAACATAACTGCAATACATTGCAATTGCACTGAGCTCAGAACAGTTTGTTTCCAATTTCCTCCTCACAGCCTTGTTTATGCTTTGGGTATTAGTATTCAGAAGTTGAGCATTCTTGCCAAGCTTACTCCAGGGACTTCTAATGGCTCCAAAGCCTAGTCTTTGCTCCTAACACATTAATAGATAAGCTCTGCGAAGCAGTCATTTACAGCTAGTCTTTGCCTCAACGTTAACTAAAGATGTAACTCAAAACTTTGCTTCCAGCTCAGCTCTCCTACACACCTAAAGCGGGTAAGGTTATTTAAAAAACAGCTAACATGAACGCTCTTGACAACATTGCAGCACTGCCGCTCCAAACATTATCCCATCTTCCCTGGTGGGTTGTACAGCCAATGCTGCCATCCAGGACACTGCCACGGGAGCCAACCTGCCAGAATTAAATGCGTGCCTAAGTGACTGCAGTGACCACAGCGCGCGTACTACCTACGCAAATGCCGTAAGCTTGCATGGAGGAACCGAAGCGCAAGTGCTGTTGGCTCCTGGGGTAGTAAAGCAGCGGTGACGCAGCAGATGGGAGCTCCCACCATCCCGAGATGCTCGTCACTGCTGGGAGTCCCGTCGCGTGACAGGGCTCACCTCGCTCCTGCTAGACAAGCTTGAGAAGTGCTTTACGGCAACGGCAAGCCTGGGTTGGACAATAACCAAAGTCTCCTTTCTTAGAGCTCGCTGCAGTCTTCCTTATTCAGATATTTAGGCTGTACTCTGATATCTTCCACTGCTAATGGTGTTTCCTACCACCTTCTGTTGAATGCTCAAGGAAGTTAGCAAATCCAGAAAAGTACCAACTTTTTCAGATGAACCAAGTCTCCCTCCTCCCTCCCTCCCTCCTTCCTCTCCTGTTTTACATTGTAGTAAAATTATTCCCCATGTCTTAAGTCAGCTTCAATGACTTCAGAAGACCTATTTTACTACTACATCTATAATTTTGCACTTTTATCAGCAGTTTGACCACCCATGTTCAAGCTGTTTTTCTCATGATCTCTTTGATATGGTTTCTTTCTATAGGTATAGCATTTCTATCATCATCTGCTGGGTAGACCATTTGGTGCAAACACCCTGTGAGTCACTAAGTGGTATTGGAAAGATCAAGAGGGCAAAAGTTACGAGAAGAGGGGAGGGAGGGGAAAGAGAGACTTGTTAATATCGTTGTCCCAGATTCTACCATTCTTCAACTCAGAAAGTTAGCAGCAGCTGGAAATTCAACCTCTCATACACATCAAGCCATCCATTCAGTATTTTGAAATGAAACAATATATGTCCAAAAAAAGGGAGAAACATGGAAATGGAAATGAGATCTGCTTGAAATGTTCATTATTTCTGAAGAGTAGTTTTGAAATTTTTCCATATGCCTCTCATATGCAATACTATGTGATTAATTAAAGCAAACAGAGTGCATGAAAAGTAAAAAGCACCATATGCATACTTACACTTCAATACACATGAGAAATTCTATACAAGAAAAAGCCCTGAAAGCTCCCATTTCATTCAGGCTTTGAATTTGTGAACACTGATGAAAACTCTTCAGGCATTGGCCAACACTCACGTTGCTTTTTTTAGTCTCCCCTTTATGTATCTTGATATACAAAAATTAAGATTTGTAGCTCAAGACAGAGAAGAACCTCATGAAAAGAGATTGTGAAATTACCATTTTTTAGTTCAATCACATTGCAATGAGCTATCAGAAAAAGCAAACATTGGAGTGCTACAGGTTTTCTCAGGTGGCAGATACGGCTTCATTAGTGTACCCGTAGTTCCTAATTCCCTGTTAAAACTAGAATAACTGCTGGACGGCATGCTTTTGGAACTGGACGAGGCTGAAGGTACAGCACTCACCAGCTCTTTGTGACTGATAGTTGTATATGGTCTGTCCAGCTTTGTCATCAGAGCATCTTAAAACCTGTGAAGTATTTACCAGCCAACGACTGATGTCTGTCACTTTCTAGAAATCACACAGATTTATCAGGCAAGGATGTCCTTTTGATTGCAATATCTTCCTTCTCTCAGAAGACCAGCAAGCTTTTGTGAAGTCAGAGGCTTGGTATGCAACATGGAGATATTTAACTTTCACTTGAATAGAAACCGTGGAGCAACTTTCCATGCTAGACAAAACCAATATTGCACTCCCCAAAGTGCAGTATTCTCATAACAGCACTCGTGCTTTCTAAAACTTGTATTGATCAAGACCCACATAGTAAAATCCAGCTATGGCACGATATTTTGATATCACACAGTGCAGAGAGCATCACTCTAACACAATTCCTACAGTTCCAGTGTAGAGCCCTACAGAACTCAAGTGGTTTGTTCATAAATATGGCAATATATATCTATCAAATATATCTCTCAAATAATATATCTATCAAATTATCAAATAATATAACTATCAAATTATACCAAACAGACCATATTACATCATAAGGGTTATGACTGATAACCAACTTAGAAATATGTTGTCCATGGGAGAAGTATAAGAGTATTGATATATACAGTAAGTATAGTCATTAGAAGGCATTGAAAAATAACTGCCTACTCCTGTGCTTACAAAGAAATAAAGGCGAGAAAGATGACTTTGGAGGTAGGAAAATCAGATGTAACTCAAAGATCAATAGAAAGACAAAGACTTAAATTAGAAAGACTGTGACACTAATGAAGGATAATACTGTCTTCAGCTCTCAACAGTGAGAATGGAAACTCTAGGATGCTGGTAATCAGATTCACGGAATGAAAATCTAAACTTTCCACGTGAATGTAACAGCAATCAGAATTACTCTGAAAAATAAATTTATGTCAGGGGCAAAATAAATCAAAAGCATTAATGAGAAAATTAAAGGATTTGTAGGAGCTAGCTGTAAGGCATTCAAATTTCTCTTTTTTTGTTAAGAAGAGCAGTCTTGTAGGAATGTCAAAGAGTAAATAACATAGTGAAGTATCATTACAGTAAAGCTAATTTAATGCTACATTACAGCATATCTACTTTGACTATTGTAAATCTCCTTCTATGCTTCCTAGTAGTTACTTAATGAAAAAGAAGCAAAAAGATGTGTATTGCTATTGCTATCATATGTGTTCCTATAGCACCTAGAAACCTGAGTGCCACTGCAGTAACTTTTATTCAAACATGACAAAAAGACAGTTTTGGCGTTGAAGCAGGAATGATCCTCATCAATCTCACTGCAGCCACTAAAAACACAGTATTTTTTGCTTCTTAAGATAAATAAATCTTTAAATATTCATGCTTTAGCAAAATTCTCTTCTTAAACACATACATAACTATGTAAGTCTACCCTCAGTTGTTCAGACACAACTGACATTTTCAGGGAAGAGACTCAGTAATTGAGGCCAAACAAATAAAAGCATACATGTAAATAGAAGCTTAATTTCATGGAAGAGCTGTCTAGCAACAGTTTCTGATAAACCTAAGGTTTTTCTAGAATGGTATCCTTTCTTTGAAAGTGGCCATTAGCTGATACCTCATAACTATAAGAACAAGAAACACGTGCAATGTTATTTTGCCTGGGTGTACCTTTTTATTTTTGCATTTTAAAGGTTACCCTTTTTCTGAACCCATTTGTAGTTTTTGCACTGTGCAATGGTTACAATTTCCCCAAGTTAAGTATGAACTGCATGAAAAAGTACTGCCTTCTATTGTTAAACCTCACCCTCTTCTATCCTACTACACTGTTAAATTACTCTACATTATGCACAAAATATCTGGCGTGTTCCATGTCGAATCAAGCATTAGCACAGCATATTATGCCTCTGTACACAACAGCAGGAGCAAGAGAAGTGTTTATAGTTTACTGAGCTAGCAAGCAATCCATTACTTGAATTTTTTCCTGTACAGTTTTCAAGTCTCTCAAATTAAGTTTTACATAAGATATTTAATTTTTGCACAGCAGACCAAACAACTTGTCTGAAACATGGCTTTAATTAAAGTACTTCAGCATCTCATCTGTGTGCATGCAGGGTTGTCTTAACAAAAAAAAATTAAAAAATAAAAAAAAAAATAGGAGGGACTGGACATTAGATCTGAGACAATGGTGATCTGCTGAAGGAAAAAGAGTCAAAAAAGAGTCACACAACCACCAGGAAGGAATAAAGGAGAAGCGTAGAGCCAAGCTACAGACATCCAAACTGAAATCCTTTTTCTCATGGGATCATCCTTCATCTCCCAAACGAATAAAAAAAACTGCTACAAGCATTGCACTTGGCATACAGTAGTTGCCTTCCTGCTCTGTGCAAGATAGAAAGCTTCTCACAGGAGCAATTTGGATCATGATAGCAAAATGCCTAAGGAGAAGATACTGTAGAATTAGCCTACGCCTAAGTGAGCCGCTGGACACCTACTTCAGGCTCTGAAAGCCCCAGATGTCATAGATAGATATCCAGTAATGTCAACAGTTTGCACACAGACACGTCAGTAACTATAAAATAGCTGCATACACAATTACCTGGATGCCCTGTTTGTATAGACTAGTTAAAGTACATCTCAAACTATTAAAAATGATTTGACAAAGCTCCACAGCAACCTTAGAGGAGATGAGAGTGCTACACCAATCTCCCACCAGCTGGGATGTGCTTTGGAGGCATTCAGCTCAGACTGGAATAAGCCTTTTCAGAAGCTAGTCAGACTGCATTTAAAGCAGTTTATATACATGAAAACCATCCACAAACTCAGGTCAAAATGTATAACTAATTTAATCTGTGAAAGAGACAAAAGTATTTCATCTAAACATTAGAGTTTTGACACAAATACTTTTTAAATATCCAAACTTAAATTAACTGCAAGTTGAATGACATATGCCTGAGGTACAAGGAAGTGGTGGTTCTCAGTAAAAGTATGAGCAAGTCATGAGTTTTGATGAAGAGAAAGTCCTTCAGCAAATGAAGGACAGGGCCAGAACAGAAAACCAGAATGACCGATTCTTCACCTTCCATTGCTGAAAACAGTGAAGGGTCTGGACAGTTCTCAAGTCTTAAAAAACAACCATTTAAAAGATTTATCTGAGCAGTACTCCACAATTCAAAACTGGAGAGTGTTAAGGGAAAAGCTACAAAAACATATTAAGGGATTAGAAAGTAGGACCACAGAGAAAGATCTGCAGAGGTCATACTACTTAGTTTATCAAAGAGGAGGTGAAAGGGGAACTTTTATCACAGTTTAAGAACGTAAAAGGATAACAAAAATCTGCTACAGCAAGCACTTCAATCTAGAGATGAGGGTATATCAATTTCCAGGGGTTACAAGTGGAAAAGTGCCAGAACCACACAGGAAAAAAGAAACTCTTGAAGTAATGGTGTGAATAATTAATGACTGAAGAAAATTACCAAAGGTTCTCATGGATGCTCTATTGCAGAGCTCTTTAACACAAGACTGAGTGTTTCTCTACAAGAAACGTTCCAGTTCAACCTGAGTTATTGGACCTGAATTAACTCAGAGAAATCCCACAGCCTATGTTGTGCACAGGGTTCCCGACTTTGATAGACCTCAACACAAAACAAAAAACAAATTCGCACTCGTGGTTTTTTTTCATAAATTGTTAGAAAGTACACACAAACACTCCAGGTATAGAGTATTTCCAATGAAAATCTCATTATGGCTAACAGTGCAAAGAGCCAGCAAGTAGGCAAACTTTCTTGCCGCTGGTACAGGAGCCATATTACTCCTTTCTAAACAGATTCAGCAAGAAGCATCTGGTGACAAATTTCTGTGCCTCAGAATCCATCTCTGTTCTTTCCAGAAGGTCAGGGACCAGATCTGATCCAAACTAAGTAACAAAGATAATTACCATGTTCAGAAACACGCAGGTTGCCGAAGTATGCTCCTCTTCCACCACCTGCCTCCTTGTCTTCTCCACCTTCCAAAACCACCTCTACTGCACAAATGGCAGGCTGGCTGAGCTCTGATATGGTTTGCTAAGTAACTCTCCCAGTGGCCATTGCACAATTGGCCATCACCAGCTCTATCCAACTCAAATTGCATTCCACTTAATTGATTCATTAAGGTAATCACTACTGTCATATCATGTGCTCATTACAAACAACAACAAATTATTCAAAATATGTTTTCCCTTCTGAGCAACTGTATCAAATATATTAATCAAAAGTTGGTTGGCTGTTTCAGCCGCTCATTATCTGCATGCCATTTATATAATAAAAAGCAAATGAACAAGCAACTTGCCATCAGGGAAAAATTAAATAGCCGACTGATGAGTTCTAAAATTTGTAAATTAAACAAGCAGTGGTGCTCCTGATTTATATGAGGAAGGTTTTGACCAAAAATATATTTCATCCATGGGCAAATCTGTTTTATATCCAACAACTTGTCAGTTTTCAAAAACTCTGCCAAAGGCTATTATTGATGGTAGAAGGCAAAACTGGTATGGAGAAGCCAACATTTTCACATTATACACGAGAAAAATCACACCGGCCATAACAAAATTGTTATTTAAGATGAAAAATGCTTATATATGAACTTGATCTAAATTCAAAAAGCACCCTTTGCCCAAAGAAGCAGTCTTACACCACATCTTATCAGGTAGGTGTAAAATTAGCATGTAAGTGATTTATATAAATTTCTTTATACTATACCCTGAATTTGGTATCCTCTATCAGCACAGCAGACGATTAAGGTCTGCAGACTATATAACAAAGCAATGAAGTGGGGCCATAGTAGTTTAAATCAGAGCAGCTGCGAATAATTCCCATTATGTCAGCTACGTGTTTCTGGCAGCTGATGTACCATCATCCAGGTCTTCAACTGCATGTCAGCCTTCTCATTTAAAATCCACACACGAGATTCAGCTAGATACCCACAGAAAGGTCTTAACTGACAGCGATTCCCTCTATTCTGAAGATTAGCAAATTAAAAGAATCGTGTGAGTGACTATTCCCTCTAAAGAGGAAACATTTCTTTACAGAATTAAGTCAATGCATTATTTATTTCTTGCCATAGTACTATTCGTGTTTTCTCAAAATGGGATTCAGGGCAGGGGATGCTCCTAAAAGCCCATCAGGATACCATGATTTGCCGCAAGCGTTCATTGTTTTATACAGCTCATTTTACACCACCCTTAGATGAGTCATCACAAGTTACCTTCAGTGCAAAAGGTGACGTTCTTTGGTTCCTCAGGAAGCACCAGCATACAGATTTCCAATTATCTTTGGCCTCGCAGATGACAGAACCAGCTGCACTAGCAAGCAGAGACTGTCGTGTCACCTCGGGTAGACCAGCGTACACGGTCCCCTGGGCTGCTGAGGCTCTCCCGGACGCGTCGAGGAGCAAGCCGGTGACCGTCCAGCAGCCTCATGCCATTCGCGTGCCTGGCTGCTCCGCGAGGGCCGTACCCGCAGACCCGAAGAAAAGGTCTGCGCTTGACAGCAGGACAGCCGAGGGCTGGCGTGCTCTGATCAGCTGTGGGGCTGGCAGAGGGGCACACTGCCCACCCACACCAAGCAAGCAAAATAGCACATCGTCTGCACGCCTACCCGTGCAGGCAGGGTTGCATTTTTTGTGCTTTAAATGATGTTATGTTTCCATTTTCCCAATTTTTGAGGCAATCTGCAGAGCGGCAGAGTTTGAGTGAGGGAGAGAAGAGTCAAGAGGGTGAGCGTGAAAGTATTGCAATAAAGAGGGATGAAATGAAGGATAAAGGAGATGGCCCGATGTGATAGATTGGCTGTCCTATCAGCGATGATAGTCTTTCTACAAATCATCAGAGCTCCTGCCTTGAAGACGGATTGTCCAATTCATCTTCACGGGAGCACCACCGAGACCCTGAGGGACGAGGAGAGGTGGCCAGGAGCCAGGATGGGAAACAACAGTTTTGCCTTGTTGGCACCCACGATGTTTGCCAAACAGCACTGGAAAATTGTTACTTTCTACCACCACATTATCATCCTCTCACTTCTAATAAGCTAATCATTTGAGGTAAATTAATTACAGCAAGAACCAGGGCAACGCTAACAGATAATCACATTAGCGACACTGCTAAATGCACAATGGTGCGGCTAGTCATGCTGGCTGGGAGTGGCAGCTGAAAGTGTTGAAAACAGACTGGCTTGTCACTCAGCTAGTCCTCTCTACAGCAATATTTCTTTGCCTTTTAAGACAATTTCTTGTTTTTCAGGGTTACCTGTGAAGCAACAGATCTGAACTCTGTTAACTCTACACCTGACATATTGTTTATAAAAGATCCTGAAAGCTTCATCCGTTCATATTGAGTGCTTCCTAGGAGAAAGAAATACCCAAGGAGCTGTAAGTCATGTAATTATTATATATGAAAATATCAAGCCATAAAGAATATTCTAGCACTGTTCATGTTGTTCAAAGGAAGAGAATAACAAAGTAGCACAGCTTTATTTAAAATTTCTTTTTCCAATGTAATCCACAGAAATCCTACACTATCAACAGGGCCATGATATTACCAGACAATGTTAAACAAAATACCGGGCAGGTTAAATCGTACTGTGAAGTACCCAGACAAAGGGTATTTTTTACAAATAGATGTGTGAATAATATTCTTTGGGGATACAAAAAAATGTATTTAGGGGAGGAGACATTTTGAACTCTGTAACATGATATCATATATTATAACAGGACACCATAGGAGCCGTCTTAATTTTCACAATATTTAAAATTATTTGAATGTGTGTTCGACTCATTAAATCATTTAATACATATATAGGTATGTACGTACACTATGAACGTACACTATGTATGGAAAATCAATACCACATAGCTCAAAGTTAGATTTAGCCCTGTACCCTATTTTCAGCACTAACCAATTAGAGAAGTAAGAAAGAACAGGGCAAGTGTGTACGGAGAGTTCCCTAGGAAACTCTTCAGCCTCCTAAGTTTTGCAGCGTAGGGATAAGAAATGGTTCTTTAATATTGACATACCTCTGTATTCTTTGCCCTTTAAAAAATCCAATCCTTTGGTGCCTCCATATCTTGGGCGAGCAATGGGTTAATGAAGAAAAGCATGTGAGGTTACTATGACAGATTTGCAGTTTCTCCTTCATACACAGGATCAGAAAGGAAGTAGCAGGTTCACAGTCACCATGGCCCTTTCTTGGGGGAAAAAAAAAAAAAAAAAAAAAATGTCTAATGCTGCTTTAGGAATTAAAACTTAACAAATTTTACTTTAGGAAAACAGTTGAAACATTGATTTAAATAGTGAAAATTATGCAGATTCTGAAAAGAAGAGATTTGTTAGAAGTCTTTGAAATAAGAAGGGAGAATCAGACAATATTATTTAGACTTCCAAGCCTCTTTTACAGACCATTATGAGAAGGTACCATAAAAACAAATTTTCAGAGGGAAAAATGAAGCTATACTGTGGTTAGAATCCAGTTAAGACAAAAAAATGAGTAGGAGTGAACACAGCTGATATTCAACAAGGCAAGCAGAGATGTTTTCCAAAACAAGTACTTGCATCTAATATACAATTGGTTTGGAGAAACACTTTAGAAATAAATGCATATCTGAGCAGAAGTAAGATATCTATTTTCCTTGTCAAATTGACACATCATACATGAACTTTCTCTGCTTATATGTGATGAAAAGTCTTTCACTTTTTTGACCACTGAAAGAGAGAAGAAAGCATACTTTTTCAAAGTTTTCCTTTTTTTATATTAGTATGTAAGACAGGAAAAAAAAACCCCAACAAACTAGACCAGTCACCTATGTGACTGCAGGCAGCTAACACACCGTAGCACATTTTCATTTGTTAATTCCAAGCCTCAGCAGAAAGGCCACACTGGAACAGTCCAACTGTTCAGAGAAAAACAGCATAGAAGTCTTACAGGAAAATACACTATGACTAGTCCATTTCTTGTAAGAAAAACATGCAGTACTACTTGAGGCTACAATCTATGACCAAGTCATTTAAAAAGCACCTAATAAATGTCATTACTTTCTTTATTCTTTATGGTTATGATTATTCTGATCTCTCTCTTGAGAATTATTTCCAAGGTAACTAGTGAGAGGAGAACAAGTCACATGCACGGGCTGGCTTTCTACTTGTTTCAAAGGTAAGATAAACTTAAAGGATCACCACCTCTTGCGCTTCAAGCATAAGGGCCAAAAGAAAACCAACAGTTTATAATAAATTACTGTCAACTGATTCATGAAATAGCTGAAACTGCAAGATCTACTGCCCACACAGAGGCAGAGCTAAGAGTTGAAGGCAGACAGCTGTATTCTTCAAACTGAGGGCACACGCATGCCAGGGTAGTATTCAAAAGAAGAAGGGAAGAATCAAGCATAGCTAACTGGAAGTACAAAGGCAAGAGGTTCAAACAGGGGCATTTACATTTTTGCCTCCAACAGTTCGAAAGTAGGCATGAAAGAGCAACTGATGAAAACAGACCTGGAATTCTTCAGAAAAGGAAGCATTTTACTGGTTCTGCTTAGTTTGAGACAATTCACTGAAACACATTGGATACTGTTAAAACAACACACGTTCTCACCTACTGGCTAATTGCTTAGGTCAAAAGAGGTAATATTCTCAAAGCCTCCTTAGCGTGCTGCACTAAGATGACCTCAGGTGACTACCTCTTGCTTCTGGCTGACTTATCTCAGCCCATTCCTCTGCTCTTTGGCCAGGTTCTTGACAAACTATAGCCTAATACTTCAGCAGAAAAGCCATCAACAGTGGGATAGCTCATTACAATTGCGTGGCCAACATTTCTTGCAGAGTCTGCAATGATCAACCTCAGGGTGAAGAAACCTACTGCAGAATGACCCTTCAGTGGCCAGATCAAAACATGGTTATACCAAGCCAAAACCAGAGCATGTCCTTTTCATCCAGAAATACCATATCATCCTCAAAGTACTTTTTCAATTTAAAAAGCCTTTACTTCATCCTTGTCCTGCCCTGTTGCAAGTGCCTCCTTGCCTATATGCCTTGAACTGGGCAGGGCATGCTGGAGCCTTCACAGAAAACGTCCCAGTCTTTCAACTTTAAAGTTTCTTCTGAATTACAGTTCTTAACATTTTTAGAGAACAAAATTTTTACGTATAAGCATGCAGAAGTTACCATCACCTCATCTGCTAGCAACAACCATATTATTATAAAATCATTTGCACGAATCAAACCTCTTCCACTCCAGGACTCTCCTGAGGCCATTGCCTGTGTCACCAGACATCCATTTCACACTTCATCTTCCTTTTGCTTCCTAGCTGCAATATGGTCTGTTTAGGTTACCTTTTGCCTCTTTCATTTGTAGTCTTAAGATTGTTTATAGATAGATATACACACATATATACATTATTTACATAATTTCCCTATGGCTATGCATGGCTATATTTCTTGTTCTCTTTGTTGATTTTTTTCCTCTCTTTTCTACCTTCTCTGCTTTTACTTTTCCTTATCTGCTTTCTTGCACTGCACTTTCATCCCCTTCCCTATTCTCTCTCAGTTTTCTCAAAAATATTCTCCTCTCACAGCTACAGGCAAAAAAAGCAAGAAGGCAAGAGCAAAAAGAGACTGCTCATTGCAAGAGCTGGAAGGGTGACTGCATAAGAGGTGTTCCTATTGCAACAAAATACAGTTTGCTGCGGCTCTGTCCCTTTGCTACTTCACATGTTGTGAATAGGAGAGCACTTAAAAAAAATAATAAAAATAATCCAAGTATCTTTGTTGTTGAGTAAAAATTTGCACAGGGGTTTCTCAGTAGTCACCAAGATGTCAGTCCTGCTAAGAGCCGTCTTCACAGGATGACCACATGAGACTAATTTGCTGCAATGACGCCTTCAGGTTGTGATAAATAAACCAGATGTAAAGTAAATGTTCAACCTCCAGAAAAACACCGAAGTTGGCTCAGGGAAATAACATCAGCGACACAGTAGGAGGCAATCTGCTCTTTGAGTTAGCACTGGGCAAAGGGCCATGGCACACTTCTGTTTTCCCATGTATTTTTCTCATTGGAGAGAGTGTGGCCAGTGTTTATTAAGCTATTAATAACAGCTTTTAGCAGGAGAGCTCTTGACTGACATTTGAGCCAGTTCCAACTAAAAATTGTGTGCTGTTTCAGTTGGAGAAACCATTCTTTTCTCGGTTACTCTCAAAATAGTATGCTTTTTTGTCAAGGTAAACCTCACAACGTGCTAGTGATAAAAAAAGGCTTTTTAAAGAAGAGAGCAAGTCTAATAATTAATACCTGAACACCACCAGCCCAGGCAGATTCATGGCACTCTCTGCATCACTTGTACCTTTCTCCTCAAATCTTTGAGTAGGTAAGCAGGGAAAATTTAGCTCTTAGAAGGTTTTTAGATATCATTTGATAGAAGCAACCTGGGAGACATCTGACATCAGTTAGTTTTTTCAAGTTTCAAAAGAGAAGCAGCACCGTATTACCAGTCCTGTCTAGTGAATCAATGACATGTTCAAACCTGAGAAAGGAGCTTGTCCTGTAAGTCATAACTCATCAGATAAAATACTCCTTTAGGATCAAAATGAAATTTAGACCTGGAAGGCACATTTGAAACCTCTGTCTTCAATAGGGCAAAGATTACCTGTGCAGAACTATTATCTGAAACAAGAAATTAGTGTACTATCTCGGTCTACTGTGGGGCAATATTTCAAATAATAGCAAGCTCCTGAATGGGTTATTTTTTCTGTGTGAACATTGGAATTTTCTCCTGTTACAGACTCGCTATCACAACCCAGCTTCATTCCACCAGACATATATTTACTCAGCCATATGAAAAATCTGGTAAGTGTCATAGGACTGACTTTCAGGAGTGCCATGCTCCCACATACCTCATCACTTTTTTAATTCTGGGAAAATGAAATAAAACAAAATATAGACACCTCAGACCTCATATTGCAATGTTTCACTTCTGTCTGGTTTTGTAGTTGCTGCATTTTCTGCTTTACTTGTGTCTTTCTGAGACCTACCCTGCACAGAAGGTACTGTACAAAGAAACCCTTACCAGGAATTTTTGGGGTGTGTGCATGCATGTATGTATGTGTATGTGTGCACGAGTATATCTTAGAGTCCCAGGTTTCATCTAGAACAGGTTTTTCTTTATATACATTTTTTTGAAAAATCCTGATGTCCTAGGACTTATCCGGCATAGCCCTGAAAACTGAGTCCTTCCTGAGCTTTACTTTCCACGCATCTCATCAGAGATTCTGTTTTGAGCATGCTCAAGGTTTGGCACTTCAGCAACAGCTACATGGAAAACCTCTTCCAGCAAGCTGACACTTCTGTAGGACCTGTTGTCATCCTCTTTCTCCCCCTCCTCTCCATTAGAGCTACCAGCTGACCTAAGTTCACCTTGCAGACACCTCTAGACCAGCCATGCCTTGCAGGGTTTGTACAAACCAACGCGTTCATCTAATCCTAATTTCTCAAAATTCCCATGGATGACTCCTCATTTCAAAAGACTGAAAAGAAAATAGAACAGAAATGATGCTGCTCAGAGAATTAGGAGACCTGTACTGAGTTTTTTTGCTCTGCCACATATCCCTTCTGCAGGCCTTTAACAAACTACTTCAGCTGTTTGTTTCTCCTTCCACTGCCACCTTTGGTGTAAGGAGATGGTGCTGGTTGGTAAGGCCAGCTGCAGGACACCATAGACTGGGCAGGAAGACATCCATCCATGCTCACAGGTGAAAACTTATTACAGACCCCAAAGAAAAATGGCAAATCTAATGACCAACTGCTACCACGCAAACAGCACACTGAAAGCATTAGGAAAACAGAATCTAACAGCCTCACCCCCTAAACATTTTCCCAAAGATGAAAGGAACCAGTACCACAGTAAGAATTGCTGTGTAAAGCAATGACAAGGTCTCTTCTGAAGAGACTCATTAATCCCCATCTACTGAACTGTGACAGTGCCAGGCTCTGCAGTGGCAAGATGGACAGCAAGGAGACATCACCCACACCTTTCAATGATCTGCACAACCTGCCTTTTGCCCTATCGATACCAAGACACATAGTTACCTCCTGACTTTGTGCTACTTAAGTTAACAAATTATTACTGAAGTGATTTTCTAAGGTGTTGAGGTCAGCAAAGCACTAGGAAGAATCATGGCTAATGAGCAAGCCATCGCTACTGCCAAATGAAAATTGCCATAAGGCAGTGCAGAGTATCATATTAAAATTGGCCATGAATTTACAACTGCCAAATGGTTTCTCTTGTTTCATGAAGGGTAGGGGGTTGGGTTTAGAATTTTTTTAAAAGTCTAAAGGCATACAGCTTTTGAACTTAGTCCAATCACCTGCAAACACATTCTGAACTCACTGTGTTAGTAAAGAGAACAAAAGCAAAAAGAAGGGCTTATAGTTTCACTTTTTAACTTCCCTTGTATTTCTAGCTCTTAAACAATTTTGATAATTAGTTTTGGTGAGTTATGTACGTGTCTTAACACTCAAGCAATGATTTCTCAGAGAGACATTTGTCGTGCAAGTAAGGGTTCAAGATAGGCAGTTTTGCAGTGCACATTCGTAATTTCACTTAAAAGCAAGTTGTTACAGCCACAGCCGCTGTAATCCAAGAACGGATCTGGACTAGGAAAAAAGGAGAAGCACTTCCAACCACCAGGAGAACTTGGTCTGTTGGGCATTAGCATCCCCTCTGCAGTGTCTGTGCTATTGCTCAGCAAGTCCCTCGGGAGCCGCAGCCTCTCCAGCCCAGCCTGGCAGTTGTGTGCTCATCAGAAGGAGATGACATCACCATAGACACACAAAAAGCAAAACCACCACCATTTCTCCGAGTAAGTGGTGATGTCAAGGAGGTGGTTCCTGTCCTTGCTCTGTTCCTACCCAGTAAATACTCACAGCAGTTTACAGCCAGTTCTAGACCCAACTCTTGTGTGCCAAGAATTGAAAGGATTTCCCCGATATTTTCATCCCAGACTATCTAGAGTCAATGCACTTTAGTCCTAAAATGCTGACCCTCTCTCACCAATCTCCCCAAAATATAACTAATCTGTTTCATGGAAAAAAATCAGCCAAGCAGGGATCTCGTGATGCAGTTTGTCACAATGCAAGTTCAGTTTGCGGCATCTAAAATGGTAAAAATAATAATAATACAAGAAGCAACACAACTGACATTTAAAAGAATTTGATTGATGCTAAAGCCTGTGGGGAAAAAACATGGATCTTCAGAAGGGGTAGGAATGCTACTCACTGAAATAGAGACTTTGAGACTTAAAGCTCTTAATCCTGGGGGGATGGGGTGGGGGAGTGGGGAGAAGAAGAAAAGAAAAAGATGAAAATACTTCCTAGAACTTTTGTTCCTACAGGACACAAAAAAAAAAAAAAAAAAAGTGATGCTATTGAGGATGCATTTTCAAAATTGTGAGAAGTCCTAAAAGCCATAATACATTCTGGCTAGAAAACAAATTTTCTTCACAGTATTATAGGATTTAAAACAAGCAGACTTTGTCAGTGGCTTTAGCGTGATGAATCAGGTAAATTGGAGGCTGAATCATCACTATATCCCCAGGCATCTGCAGTGAAACAGAGAGGAAAGGAAAATGAAAAATTAGAGAAGCACCTAGAGGATGTTCAGGAAATCACAGACACACAGAATATTGAGTGAAAAATCACACTGATGTGGAATGTTTGCATCAGGTTTTTTAATGACAGGTAGTATTGGGGGGCTATGAAGAGATACAGCGGAGGGGCTTCTGAACCTCCCACAGCTGAGGCCAAACCCAGCGAGAATCTGGCCATCGCAAAGCAGACCCCCCAAAAAAAGTGGAAGAACAGCAAAGACCTCTGTGTAAGCAATTAGATGGAGGTAACAAACTGAAATCTCCAGAAATTATGAAGAAGGAACCCAAAATAACTCCACCAGCAGCTGGAGGGCTGCCCTTCACCCCCACTGCCCCAGCAGTGCGGGCTTTAGGACAGGCGAAGCCGTTCTCGCCTCAGCCCGGGAAAGCTCCCCAGCCTGCTCGGCAGATGCTTTCATCACGTTTGGAAACAGCCCGGTGGCGATACCTTCCCCTGGCATCCTCCCCCTGCCTCCAGAGCACAACTCTTCCTCCTGACTGAGGAGGCAGAAGTAACAAACCAGCCCCACCGAGCTGGGCGTCAGCCGTGCTCTCGAGGAACGGGGAAAGCTGTTCTGCTGAGCAGGTGCCGTGGGGATGGGACAGCAACATGATGCTGTCCGTGCTTGGTGTATTCTTTTTCTTTAAGTTTCTTCCCCACCCCCCCTTTTTCAGAAAACTTATGCCTGACCTGTATCAGCCTAACAGGAAAAAAGATTTTTTTTTTCTTTCTGATTGTTTATTTGTTCCCTTTTCCCCCCCACAGACTAGTACCATCAAGACACGCGTTACCCTGACGGCAGAGACAAAAGTCACTCCAGTAATGCAAACCAACCCCACTCCTTGTTGTGCTGCACACCGGTCCCTGGTGGCTTCAGGCTGACGAGGAAGGTGAAGGACAGAGAGCTGCAAGAGCCTTCCCACCGCAGATGCCATGAAAGCTCTCAGATCTCACTTCTGCTTTTCAGCGCTTGCGAGAAAGGTACAACAGGACCTTTTCTTTCTGTCCATACAAAAAAACAACCTGCTAGCTGAGGAATGAATATCTATTGTAGAGGCTGGCTGGTTTCCTGCAGCAAACTACAAAAATCACTTTTAAGTGATATGCATGGCTTATTCTGCACATTTTACACATGGCCAAATGGAAGTGCTAGATGGCAGCAAGGCCCCAGGTAGATCCCATTTTAGCTCTGACTCACTTAGGAAGTGCCTTGATATTTACTTGACAGTCATTTCAAATACTTGTCATTGGAATTTGTCATCTACATTTTAGATCTGGATGTCCTCAATTCATCAAAACTCTTGTACCCAGAATAGCACATACGAGACTTCCAGTGACCCTCTGCGGGGAAGACTACAATTATTCCTTGCAATTCACATGCAGCCAGGTTTACCTGTGCCTGTCCCCAGTGAGAACACAGAGCATCGGCTTCAAAAGCACCGGTCCACAATTTCACAGATCTAACAGTCGAAGCACAGCTACTGTGAAGCTTAAAACAAACAAAACGTAGGTTTGTGCCATTTACATAACAGAGAGAAAGTGAAAAGAAAACTTGCTCAGATCTTGTCCGTTTGAACGTGGACTTCAGTGTGACTCTCTGAAAGCTCGATCTAAGATTGGAGCTGCATTGAAGAAAGCAAAACAAGCCGAAAGCCCAAGCAGAGCTGTCCTTCAGCTTAGGCACTAAAACAGGGTGACTGGTGGGAGAAGGGACGTGTCCTCAGCCCACAGCCACGGCCCAGGTAAACTGCACATGTCCACGGCGGAGCAGTAAAAACACATAATCACTTTGGTTTGAAACTTCTCCTGAGAAGCCTTTCAACCTTCAACCAAACATCAGCTCATTAGCAATAGGTCAAAGCCACATGGTATTTAACTTTGGATTAAATATCACTCTCATTCTCAGCGGGAAGCCAAGGCATTAACATATGTCTTGTCATGTATTTTCCCTTCCTGTTACATCTGATTAATTAAGCCTCTCTCCGAAATCTTTGCTTAGACTTTATGTGAAATGAAAACCCATGTCAATGGGAAGAGGACAAGCCTCAGGAGAGAGATGGCAGCAGGGGGAAAATAATTCTTCCCTCTCCCCAAAGCTCTGCCCTCTATTTAGAACTGCAGCAAAATCACAGGGAAGCGTTTTCTCTTGGTTGAACGTACCTTCCATTTTCCTAAAGACTTCACTGATTGCAAGACTTCGTTAACACTAGTACAGGCTAAAAAACACAGGTTGTTTCCATACGGAGTGGTACTGGTCTCAATCACAGACTAAAAAGACATACCGCAGTAATGATATATGTATATCACGACAGTGAAAATATAATGCCTACAGGTACTTCCACTTCTAACTGGAAAAAACAGTTCCATAAATTTCCCAGTTTCTCAGCTTTGCCACTTTTTTTTACATTTTGCAATAAATATTGTTCAGCTTGGTGACAGGATATTCCAAAGCTTTTAAAGCAAAACAAACTGTTTGATCGTTTTTCTAGCACAGAAACATTAAAGCTCTTTCACATTAGGTTGAAAGCATTTGCACTAATATTTTGATGTTAAAAACATTGATTTTTCTTCTAGAAGGTTAGCAATGTTATGGATGCAGCAGCTGTTGTTCACACATGACACATTAATGGTCAACTTGATCAGAAGTTATAACCTCAGATTTTAAGGTGCCATAGCCTCTTAATGAAAATTTGTTTCATGGTACAAATTTATTATTTAATTGTTTTCATTATACTTATAGAAACATATTTGCATGTTCAGTAATAGCTGAGTGGAGCTTTGTAGAGCAGATTTAAATACTCCATAGATTATCCAAAAAAGCATTTGGAGCTGGAGATGTTCGTTTTCATGTTAAAGTGATAAATACAGAGAAAGAAGTCAAACTGCATGTGTGAGAAACAAAAAAGCACTTCAAACAAAAAGCAAAGCAATGTCAGGAAGGTTGCAAGCAGCCACCAGCCATTCCCAAACTCACTCACATCTGCTCACGCAAACCCAGTCGCAAATTCTTTCTGCATTCATTTCTCCCAGAGGCTTTGTCTCTGCACTGTGCCATTCCTTGGGGGGAGAGATGCTCCCTGTGCCACGCACCACAAAAAGCCTGCCATAAGTTAAGTGATAAATGCATTTCTCTTACCTCCTGACTGGCAAAACATAGGTGTAGAGATCCTGCATCTGAAAAAAAAAGAAAAAGGAAGAAAACAAACCCACAAAACACACAAAACTGGAAAAGACGACATGAAAATAGAATATATAGTATATAAGATAATATATATTACTATTAATAATGTATTACTACAATAATTAATGTATAACTATAATTATTATGATAGTTTTATGATATTATTGTATTATTGACAGTGTGCTTATATATATAGTAGTACCTATAATACACATATTACTGCTTAAGCAAAGAGACAGAATTGGCAGCTGGCACAAAATCAGGAAAACATCATCTGCCCAAAAAATTAATGGCAACTCTTTCACCATAAAATTTGCATGGTAGATTACGCACCTTCACAGCCTCTTCCCCATCATTTCTAGTCTGCAACATGCGTCGTGCAACCTCTCCTTACGCGCAGCAGATGCAACGGGCTGCCAGATGAGCTGCCGCATCCATAACCACCGTTTTAAAAAAGTCCATTTCAGTTGTGTCTGCATGTGCCTACATGCCAGTTCCAATGCAAAGATGGAATTGAAGACTACGGTTCCTCTGTTGTCAATTTTGGAGATAAGCCCTCAGCACAACCACTTCCGTGGGCGCAGCAATGCCCTGCCCATGAACGTCCCGGATTTCACAAAGGAAAGTTTTATGGAAACGAAGGATTTGTGCCTTTTGTAATGGGGCTTTTTACTCCAGTAAGCTGCCAAATGCACGAGTGCCATAGAGATAAAAGTGATTTTTAGGTTGTGCGGAAGTTATTTCAGGATTTTTTTCAAATAGCCTTTGAAGGAGCAAAGAGGTATTCACAGCTGAGTAGAGGAGGTAAGAGGGGATTTTCTCCCCAGTAATACACCGCACAAAATAATATTGAAATTCATAAATGTAAGAGGCTGTATTTTATACCAAGCCTCCAACATCCGACTACTCTCTAGGCTTCAAAAACATCCAAGACTGCTAAAGTTTCCCTTTTAATTTTGACTACAAACTATCCAGGAAGGTCTCTGATTTTATTAATGGCTCTCATCTATCATTTAAACACAGAGCCACTTTCTATCATCTCTGTGATCAGGGAGCAAATGATCCCCAAAAAACAACTTTATTTTTTATGTCTTTCTAATAATTTTGTTATTACTGAGTTCTCGTTTCAGAGATATCTCTGTGATTTACAAGTTGTTGTTCTGGCTAGAGTGTATTATCTTAAGCAGCAACCAACATAATTTAATATCTATCGTGGTATGTACATATATGCACGTATAATTTTAGGTAGATGTATGCGTTTTATGAATGAATGCTACCTGCTAAAAATGAACCTGTTGCATAAGAAATTAATTCCTCTGGGAAAAACAGCTTCCCTTACCCACTGGAGCCCCATCTCCCCTGGGGGATGCCCGCGGATCAAGGACACACACAGCAGAAAGAGCGCATGGGATGCTTTACAGACAAATGCACCTCCTGCACATTTCAGGCCCCTAATGCACTAAAATAAAGTTATTGCTAATAACACAAAATTCTAAAGACCACAGGAGAAAAATTTAACAACTGAGGCAAAACAGTCAATTGGGTTACAAAGCACCATAATCACGATTTATTTATACCTGTGCATCCACTCAAGCTGTTTGCTGGGGAAGGAGCTTGTGGTTGCTCGTATTGCACACACCGTGGGAATTTGGGATGAAGGTGCCGGTGTGACACCGCTGGTCCTCCGATGGGCAGTGACCGCTTTGGAGTGCCTCCATAATGCACACAGATACCACAATGCTATGGAAACGCTGCTGTTTTACACCAATTCCCTTCTTATCCCTGTGCTCTCTGCATCCCTGTCACAGGTTTTTATCAATAACCTGCAAAGCAACGGAGTCTGCGGTGGATGCTGTCCCTCCTCAGGGACTTCTGGCTACCCATCCGCAGCCTCCACCACACCTTCAGGGCTTTGCTGTCCCTTCTCCCACCTTCTGCCACCCTACTACAATCTTCAACTATCAAATCTGGTGCTGAAACCCAGCTGCAGGGTGGGCTTTGAGCCTTGCAGCGCTGAAGGAAAGGGTCCGCGCTGTTTTGCTGCAGCACATCATCACGTCCCGGGCATGCCAGTCCCAGTAAAGCTGCAGCCGTTACCGCTCGACAAGGCAGGTTAGGCACCGCAATCGGTCCTTGGCAGCGTCCGGCCAGCCACGGCTGTAACAGCAGATGGTGAATGTCATCCTTGTCACCAAAGAGCTTCGTACCTCCTTACAGCATGAGAGCACACGCCTGCTTCTCTGCCCTCCTGGAGATGCCCAGCTGAGAAAAATCAGACACGCGCACTGGGGTGTCCTCCAGCGCTGTCGGCATCTCTCGACGGTAACGATCCTCTCTCATACACAAAATTAGGGGTGCCTAAAGGGTTTTAACAAAGCCACCATATGTCTTGATACTCAGAAACACCTATGAGTTTTAGCACAAATTAGCATATATTTTTTGTAATATATATACACACCTACACTTTTTTATGTGTGTATATACACCCACACATACACACTTTTCTTCTGCCAAGGCATTACTCTAGCCCTGAAAAAAACATTGTGGCCCTTGTAAGCCATCTCATTTTCCGTCTCAAACTCCCTAACAAAAATTTTACTTACTCTCCACCAGTCTTTTATGGGAAGACACCAGCCCTCATTATTTATCATGCTGGGAGCTCTCCTGCAGTTTCCTTCCCCAGCACCTCCAGGTTGTTTTAGCACAGATCCTTGCCAGGATGCAGACCCCGCTCGGCGGGTGTAGTCCTTTCTTGCTGTCGCCACACGCTGTAGTACATCGTCACAACAGCCAAATATTTTGTTTGCATGCACCAAGGGATTATAACTGCTCCTCCTGACTGCCCTCTCATCATTATTTACCGCTCACCAAACTCTTGTCATCTATTTGTTTTATCACTGGTGAGTTTATATTTACTTAAAATACTATGATTAAATATATGTAGTGAGTGTGAGTCTATATATGTATACATACACATACAAGTCATAGGTAGTGAGGATTTCATCAAGGAAAAGGTACCTTTTATTTTTTTCATCTAAACTTTGCATTTCTGAAGGGGTTTCCATGGGCAGAAACTGAAATTCTCAGCCCGTGAGCAGCCACACACGGGCAGCAGTAAAGCACGCTGCGGTGCGGCGGCCAAACCTCCCTCCTCCCCAGCTTCCCTGGGAGCCACGAGCCCAACAAGTCCTCTTCAGCCACAGCACAGAGGGACATACGTGGGATCAACAACTGCTCAGTAAACAGGTTATTGCATGCATAATACTTTCTGAAATGTTAAGTATTAAAACACTTTATTGTCACTCATAACCAAAATAAACCCTGTACCACCTGTCCCTCAGCTACTGTGCTACAAAACCCCCAAAACAACCAAACTTAAGTTCTCTATTAGAAAAATAAACTGAAATGATTTTGTACAACTGCATCAGCGTGACGTGCTCCCCCATCACCGGCGGGTCTCACCCTGCCGCTGCAGCCCACCCTGCAGAGCCTCAAGTCCTTCCCTGCAGCTCCCAAGTTACTTCAATGAAATCAGCACAAGCTACAGCTCAGCCTTGTCGGGCCTGGCTTACCTGAATAACTAATGTTTAGCACAAGGGTGTTTTCCACCTACTGAATACGAACGTCTGAACCTTTCGGCTAACACAAAGCGTCCCAGGTTGCCCAGCCCAGCCAGCACCGGCCGCAGGGCAGGGACCGAGGAGCCGCTCCGGCCACCCCCTCCCGTCCAACAGGCAAGAGCAAGAACAGCGAAGCCTTCACCCCACTCTGTGAAGGAGGAAAAAGCAGCACATGGCAAGCAATACTGAAACAAGCACTGAGGGATTTTTTTATTCTCTAGCTGTTAAATGTTTCATGTGCAGAAAGCCAAAAACCAGCCCCTCCTGGCTAAAAATGGGGTATGAGGGCTCCTCTACAACCTGGGCTGCAGCATTTTATGGTACAACAGGGGAGAGGTCTCTCCCTTTTTTACCTTTTTACTCAGGTTTCTTAAATTCACAAGAAAATCTCAGAATTGCAAACCTCCTGGGGAACTTCAGCACCACACAATTTGCTCACCACTGTCAGTACAGGCACAGAAATCACAAACTGTTGTGGAGCGTAGAGGGATGGACCAGACGGTTCCTACACCTAGATCACTCCTAAAAGATACTCATCCAAGCTGTGCTGGAAATCCCTTGCAGAGGGAAACAAACAGGCAGACTGAGAAAAGACTCTCCGCTTCAGTTACAGTTTTGTTACAAATACACAAGAATGGATAATTTTGCTTGCTACTAAACAAGCCCTACATTTCTCAACAGCTCCAGAGGACTTGTACAGACCTTGCATTACCTTTGATATATTTTTCACCTCGCTTTATAGGTGGGTCACCTTTGCTGCTGCCTTTCCACTGCTTGTGCACCAAGGAACCAGCCGAACCTCTTCCACCGAGCCCAAGTCATGCTGCAGGTGGGCATCCATGTGCAAATCTATTTTTGAAGTGATAAAGGCAGCAGGAGAGTTGAACACATGCCCAGCCTGCCTCAGATCAGATGCTTCTGTATCATATATACAAAAGGCACTAATAGTAGCTATGTTATCTATGACAGCTTTGAGTGTTAAAGACAAATAATCTCATCAAAAGATGATTTACTTAAAGAGAAAGATATTCCATAGGAGAAGGAAATGTATTTTGGTTTGTGGCAGAACTATTTTAGGGTCACTGATACAATTTTGTAATGTTGAGAACTAAGAAGTTTTCAACAAATAAACAGTCCTTCCCATTCCCAAACCCATCAAAGTCTGCACCCTTGAGAGCATCTTTATTAAATACTGTTTGTTTTCCTGCATTTTATTAATTATTTATATATCATATGCAACATGGAGCCTGGTTTTCACCTGTTTTCATGGCAGTAAAAACTTTTAGGACTACCACTAAACCTAACACCCTGGGAAATGCTGCCTGCCCAACACAGAGGGAGCCACTGCTCTTACATACCCTTCTCCTGTGAGGTATCTCCTTACTGGTTTCAGTGGAAACAGGAGTAACCAGCACCTCTGGCAGTCCTTCACCGATTCTCAGCTCCTGCTCAGGTTTCTTTGCTAGAAAGAAGATGAAGTATTTGCTGATGAGTGGGAAGCTCTGCAGCAATTCACGGTAGCTTCCAGAAAGCATACCTTCCAGAGCTATGCCCTCTGACGGGCTCAGATGTAGCAGGTGACTTGGCAGCCAAGAGATTTTGGACCATGAGACGGCTCTGGAGCACAAGGACTATGAAAACAGCAGTCTCTCCCATTTAAATCTTGGGTTAAAGTGAGCTCTCCTCCCCCTCTTCACTCTTGTCCAAACTGCCTTCCAAGCACATTTTTTTGCTTCTACATGCCAGTTCCTGCCCAAACAGCTTATCCTGACCCAGGAAATCCTTTCCCTAAGCTTATACTCTTTCTTTTCCAGAGAGCAATTTTATTTTTCACTCGCATCTCCTGATTTACTCTGTATACCCTTTAAGTCCAGTTGTGCTTCATGCAATTATCCCCGAATTTAAGTGATCACTCATCTCACCTAACGCAAACTATAGAGATAACTCATTTTAAAAGCCTGCTCTTTTCATAGCACCCTCCAAAGCAGGGTGGCTTAAGACAGAAAGAAAATTGTTGCCGTAACTTTTTTTAGTGTCACTGCTGAAGTTCCTAGACTTTTTTTTTTTCCCAGTTCCAAAAAACACGAAAAATGCTGTTGTGATCCTAATGCAGGTTTCTTATGTGATGCTTTTACTAGGGAGGTTAGTGTACATGCTCATACAGTTTCGCTGCTTGTCAGAAAGTCAAGATTAATTACTCCTCTAAAGCAACCACATGCAAGAAGTCCATCAGCTTCGATACTCCAACGGCTGCAGCACTTCGGCGGGAAGACACTGAGGGATTTTTCTGGATATTCTCTGTTTAATGGCTTAAGTAGCCACAAACACTAAGAATTATGTAGCTTTATAATGTATTTTGCTACAGAGCACAACATGCTGGGTAAGTCAGCCCTGAGAAACCAGTAGCCTTCCTCTACTGTCTGGCACAGCGGGAGGAGCCACTGCTGTGAACGTGCTGTGTGACAGTTTATTAAAAATAAATCTCACACCTAGAGGAGAACTATAAATGCTATTATCTCATCATGCAAACAATTTTCAAAATTTTCTGTCAACAGTGTCAAATCTAATGACATCTTAGAAGCTGAGGGACAGCAAAGAGTAAAATGTTGGGCTTGTTCTCATTAAAAAAAGAAAAAAATTCAAATCTCTGTGGGGCAATGGAAGAACCGCATCCTGTGCCACATCTGCAGATCCGTGGCTGATCTTTTTCAGTATGAATGACACACAGCCACGAGACAACCTTCCTCTGCGGGAAGCAGAGCGGGTGTCCTGGCTGCATCTGCACCAGGCAGAGGGTTTGGGCTAGAATCTGTCCCTCTGATGTCCCAGCACAGTGCTGGGAGTGCATCGTCACCGATGCCAGCCCGGGGGATATGATTTTGAGCCTGGCCCCAGGAGGCAGCTGAGAAGCGTGCGAGAGCGCACGTACACCCCTGGTAACCTTCCCTGCTCCGGCTGTACCGCTGCCCTTGAGAGAACACCCAGCGTGAGCAGAAGGTACAACCAGGAAAATGAATTAGCGCAGCAGGTTGGAAAAAAAATTAATTAATAGTTACAGGAGGGGGATAAAAATAGAAGAAAAACCAAATGATCCCCTATGTTTTTTGAACACTCACAGTCCACCGTGTCACCCAGCTGCTCTTCAACACATCCAAGGACAAGGCTTCTCCACTGGGACGGCCATTCCCCCACTGGACACCCTTCGGCTCTCCTGGGCTTTCCACCTAAACATAAGCATCGAGACAAAGACCCTGCGTAAGGCTGCAGGAATCTCTGGTCTCACACCAAAGTTCCCTGACGCTCACGGAGCAGGGCCAGCGTGGGCACATCCCAGGTGTGGGTGCCACGGGGGGACATCACCAGGGGCTGGCCTGGCAGGGACTACGTGAGATCTTATAGCAAAAACGGGCTCAAACTGGACGTCTGTTGTTGGAAAGCTAATAACTTTTTCTATAAATTTTCCTGAAATTAGGACCACTCTGCCCTAAGTAAACAGATTCCTTTATAGAAAAAGTAAGCAAAAAAATAAGAACTTTATCTTTTCATGGATAGGGAAGCAATCTTATTATTGCAGGCTATTATAACTTTGAGGTTTCTATCAAAAAGTTCTCTAAGGAAGATAAATATCACATTAAACTAGCCATACAGTCCCAGAACTCCTGCATTTTAAAATCACCCTGGAGGTCAGAAACTTACACAATTACCTCTACATCTTACATTCTCTTATGAACCTCTATATCAAAAAGGAACAGTCAATTCTATTCAGGGTTGGTATGGCTTCAAGATAGACACAAAATTTTAGCAGGAAAGGTCTTGCAATAGAAATTTGGAGATACGGGGGTGGGTTTTGGTGCAGATAGCAGTATCAAGGTTACATTTGATTTTTTTTAATGTGAATCCTGCTATAGTTTCATATTCATCATAAAATGCATGTATTAGTTATACTGTTTCTATTTGTGTTAGTTGGATAGGTTTAAATACGCCTTGGTTTCAATGTCATTTGTAGTAAGCCATGTTAGACTGAATCCATCCACCTTTGCATGCACAGTAAACCTTTAGAGATGAGAGGATGCTGAAGACTAAAGCATAGTGGGGTTTCTTCTCCAAGAAGGACTCTAGTACAGTAGGTAGTTAATTTACCTTTTCAAAGATGATCCAAAATAACTAGTATTTAAAAGATTCAGGAGTTACCATCTTTTATTATGTATTAATTTAAGCAATGTAAAAGCTAACAATTGTTTAAAAAAAAAAAAAAAAAAAAAAAAAGAAGACAGAAAAACATTTTTCCAGTTGGCTTATCCTTAACCCAAAAGTAATTTTTCCAGTTACAACAAGAAGCTCCTTTCTGCTGATTTCACTTCCCTGGAACAGCTACAGAGCTAAGAACATTTCTGCCAGAAGTCCTGTTTCTTTAAGATTCAACTTGTATTGACTCACAGCACTGGTTTTGTTGACTTAATGTGTATATAACAATCCTCTTATTTTGTCCTGTACTAGGAGCAGAAATATTCCACTTCTGATTGTGCAGTCTGCCATGCAAGTGTGTATAACTTGCATTTTCCTTTTGTGCATATAAACAGCTTTGTGATTTGTAAGGAGTAATTGGAAAGATGATCATTCCTGTTGTTATCTCATAATTATTACACACTTCTTGTTGTAAAGGCTCCTGATGAAATACCAGGGCACCATCTTCTACAAAAGAATTACATTTAGATCACCCTAAAGAATTGAAGAGCAACAAGGTTTCCTTAGAAGTACAGGAGCATCCTTTTATAGCCAAAGATGCACAGTTTATTCATTTATTTCTCCAGTATCTAATTTTCCAACATAGTAAGAGTATCTGCATGGATCCTTTGAGAGAGGTCTGAATTCTAGCCTGCATCATCACAATAAAGAGAAAAAAAGCAGTGTAGAAATGTATTGGCAAGCCACGTATAAGCAGCAGTCTAGGCATGAAAACAGAAAGCTAGACACAAATTAATTTATGCTTTCAGAAAAAGGAAAATGTCACCCTGTGCATATCTGCTGCATTTAGACTGCCTCTAATATCCAACTATTTCCATGTTTTGCTGAAGATTATAGGACAGAGTCTGGAGCTCTGATTTCTAATTTCGGGGCCGGGGGGTGGTCTTCACTGAAACTATGTCCCATCTTTCAAGCCTGACATTAGCAAGTTCACAGTATCCCCAGGTGCCACCGTGGCCAGAGAAGGGAGTGAGCAAGTGGTCCCTCTGACCTGGGGTCCTTATTTTTTTGACCTATAACTCAGATTTAAATACAAAAAGAGTACCCAGGTAACAAAAGAATTATTCAGTTAGCCACTGTTATCCTTATTTCACTCAGCTGAATTTCTCTGACAAAGATTTCCCTGAAAGGGTTTTTCTCACTTTTGCAGCTGATAGTAATTAGGAATACATAGCTAAGAACTTTCATTTGTACAATGAGGAGTACTTTTCCTTGTACTTTCAAGACTCTGCCCTACAGTAGCTCGTTAACTAGCACAGCTTTAGTAATCACTGCGAAGACGGCACTGCAGATAAGAGGCAAACCCAGCCCCTGCTTCCCACAACAGACGGCGAAGGAGGTCAGTGTACACCACACAACTACAGAACAAAGCCCTCTCTTTTTCCAAATCACTGCTGTGATCCTTTTATTAAATACCTGTTGCTGGAGCCACCCAAGCGGTCAGGGAGCCCTGGTTCAGGGGCAGAGCAGAAGGGGTGTCCCTGGCAGAGGTACGGAGAGATTTGTGCCAGGGTCCCTTTTCCCACAATCCTACCCAGACGCCCTGGACCCGATGCCGCAGGGCAGGATGAGGGCGTCTGCAGCAGCCCAGAGATGCTGCTGCACATTGAACGGACCAGCCAGGGCTGGTAAGTGATGCCAGCAGCCCCCGACACGCCAGGTTTCAGAGACAGCAAAGTCTCTGACATTACCACTCAGCATATCTTCAGTTCCCCAGGAACTAGGGTTTTCGTCTACATTTCTCAAGACCTGCTCAAAGACACACAACTGAGCCAGTATCCCAGAAACACATCTTGTTTATATACACTTACTTTCTTCAAAGAGCTTCAGAATTTAATTTTGCTTTTCGTTCAAAGCCATACAGACATGGTCCTGGGAGATTCATTAGTGGCACAGAGGAAGCTTTTACAGCACCCTGCTCTGCAGAAGGCGGGTGCGGAGTTTGTTTTCCAGTCCTGGCCCAGGGTCCAGCCTCACTGGCAACGTCTCATACAGATGCAGAGCTCTGCCTGTAAGGATTATGTTCTGGAGATTTGCCTATATTTTTGTTTACTCTTGCTTTATGAATTCAAAAAGCCATTTGAAATTTTAATATGATTCACTATTAGTCGTTATTACATTTTTTTCTATCACCAGATAGAAAATTTTCTATCTCCAGATGACACACATTTCTATGCTTTTTTTATTTTTTTGGTGTTTCTCATGGCATTTAGCGTGGCAGTGTAATATCACACGTTTTGGGGTGCACCATGGGTGCCCCTTGCACCACTGTGGCACCAGTCCATGTCTCTCGCCCCTTCCACCGCTGTGGGCCACCGTGGCAGAGCAAACCCTTCCCATCTCATGCTTTTCACTTCTCCAGCCCCGAATCTACATCTGCCTTCATCCTTTCAGACCTCCTGTTGGCTAAATGGAAATTCTCATCTCATGCAGGTTTTTAAGCACATGAACTTTAATATAGCATAAGCTCACTGTAAGATTCATTTTCCTTAGGTGCTTGTAGTTTTGGGGTGAGGTGCATTAGTACTCCATACCAGCCGCAGAAAATATGAGTAACAGAACATCTCAGCCATGATTATCCAGATGATTAACATATTCACCAATTAATTTGCTAAAAACCTGAAGGCACCTAAACCAGAGACCCGCTGGCCAGAAGCCTGGACATGCCCGCCTCCCACCACCAGTCCCTCATGGGGAGAAGGCATCTGGCTGATGAAACCTCCACGGGAGGGCTGTCCCTTCCCCTCAGCCATGCCCTCCTCCATGCCTACAAGCTCTGGACCCCGATGCGCAGAGGCAGGAGGGATACAAGGATATTTGGCTAGTTAACCCCCGCCACCCAACCACGCACAGCAGACAGGGTGCCCAACACATACACTTTACGTGCTTGAAAGCAGATGGCATGGCAGCGCCCAAAGACATTACAATTTCAATATTCTTCCGTTATTAATTTATACTTTCGTGCCAACAGCACCCCATATCAAAAATAATCTCTATTGACATGACAACGGAAAGCTCAGCTTTTACTCAACAGATCTGCAGCAATTAAATCTCTTAACACTGGCGCTTATTTTACATTTCTTACCTAGGGAAATGTCTTTTTTGACCAATACAGCACCTGCTATCTTATCAGATGGCCCTATAAAGTGAACAAATACTGTTTAAGTGATAAAGTAATAAACTATAAACTACGTTGATTATTTACTGAGATTGTATTTTTCAAATTTAGTAATACTGAAAAAATATATACACCAGAATTATAAAAACAGCAAGCAGAATCACAATTTTAAAAAACTTACCAAGTGGTCATGATCAGCAGTGCTATACTGATTAAAGTATTTAAGCAATATTTTATTTATCTTCTCCTGTAAGCACAAAGACATAAATCACTACAAGTTTTAGCAAAACATTGGAACAAAGCACAGACCCCCAGCGGGGTTGGGGCTGGCAGGAGCTCGGGGGGCTCTGTCCCACCCAGCTCCCAGCAGGTCCCCACAACTGGTCACTCAGGGACATGCCCAGGCGAGTTTGAGCATCTCCATGGATGGAGACCCCACAATCTCTCAATACCCATCCCTGTTCTGAGAGCTGAAGATCCTCAAAGAAATCACAGGTGGTTCCAAGTACTGAATGGATTCACCCTAAAGAGCAAATAGTGGGATGTGGTACTGCCCCAGGATATCACACTCCCACATCAGCGGTGCATTAAGCTCCATTCCTAATAGATTGCAAATCTCCATTTTTGGAAATAGTATTTGGAAATGCTGACATTTCTGTGCCTACACCCAGACTTTGTCCTGTCCCTGGAACCAGGCTCTGCATTTTCAACCCAAACTAAACAAAGTTTTGACAAGTACTCGGCTCCCGGAGCATGGCTCCCTCTGGTCAGTAGATGCTTACCCCAACCTGTCTGTCCTCCATGCATCTCTTTCCAGTGATCGATACTGAATATTTCATCAGTGCACAGGCACTGGTGTTCCTATTTATTTTTTTTTTTAAATCTATATCATTCCCTCCATACTTCCACAACCCAGAAGTAACAGGAACCATATGCTGGTTTAGGGTTTTCCCTTCAATTTTAAAATTACTTCTAAATTGTGACCTTGAATACCAAGATTTTGCCTAAAGCAAGGTTTTATTGCCGTGTTATCAACTCCAGAAAATAAAACCTTCACATTATAAAAAGAAACAGACCTTTAATTAACTGCAATGATAGTTCTGGGTACCATTATCACACATTTTAGCTACGATAAAAAGCTTTTAAGAGAGTTGACAGCAAGTTCAGCCCATATTTCTCCCTCCTTCCCAGCACCTAGACTTAAGGAAGAAGGCAAGCTCTCAGCTCCCTCGGCAAAATGCAAAATTTGGAAACATCTCGGATACTTGAGCGGTTGCACTGCGAGTGCTATGTTAAACCCACACGAGCTTGAGGGCTGGTGTGACGGGATCAGCATCTCCCTGGGAGAACCTCTAGAAGACATGGAAGAGTTTGTCCAAAGGATTAAAAACAAAACAAAACCAAAAGACAACCAACCCTATAATAAGCATTTCCTTCAGTATCCTGAAGAGAAAATGGCTTTGGGAAGGGCAGCCCCAGACAAGCTCCTCTCCAGTTCACATCTCAGTTCTGTTTTCTCTTCAAGACTTTGTAATAATTCCATTTTTTCCTCCTATCCCTTTGGAAGGAAAGTCTAGGTAAGAAGTCACATCTAACATCATTCCAGTTGCAACCTGAGGTGGAACAGGCAAACCTCCTGAAAAAAACCTTTTCCTGAAAAGCATTCTGACTTCCAGACTTTGGACTTTCACGTGATCTGAGAAGGAATTGCTTGCTGCTAACTTTCAGCTTTTTAAACTCCCAGCCACAGTGGAGCTGATTCTCTCTCCTCCCTCTACAAGTCTTATCGGAACGAGTAAGAAAGCATCGACCACAGGCCAGGTTACCACCCGGGAATGCAGCAGTCAGCCTGAACACTGAAGGAGCATCACTTGTCACAGACTCACAGGCTGGTTGAAGTTGGAAGGGAACACTGCGGGTCGTCAGGTCCAACCCGATTCCTTGGCTGTACAAAAGAAATTTCCTCAAAATACTTCCTGCAGAGAATAACAGCTTTTATCCACTTTAACATTAAAGAATGTCAAACCATTATTTATTTTGATTATAGCCAACTGCATCACAGGGCACTGGCCTCAGTTGCTTTTCCAGGCACAGTATGCAGCGCAGGAGCAGTGTAAGCCACTAGCCTTCAATACAGGAAAATCAAAATTTGCCCTGGATGGCAAAGCATTTTCTGAATTTTCCATTCTATCATCAAGATGGTTAGTATGCAAATTATAATTTGTCAACATTTTTGCAGGCTACAATTACATGGCATGAAATGTATTTACATGCTGTATGGAACCAAACCGGCGGGACTAAAATTGCAGATCAGTCTCAGCATTTAATTGGACACAGTAAATTTAATGAATAAAAAGGACCAAGGCAGCATCACAATGGCAACATTTAGCACATAAAAATTAGTATGGAAAGAGAAACTGCTAGGAAGGGCTCTGTTAATGAAAAAACACTTGTTCACAAGTGAGCCATTAGAACAGCACAGGCCAGAGGAAACATCAAGTAACATAAAACAACCATTTAGCTTCGTGTCTCATTATCTGCACTTAGGGTATACCAGGAACCATGGCAGACACAAGGGAGCCGAACCCTCATCTGGAGGCCACATCATCTGCAGAGTTATAAACTGGACCTCCTCCAGAGTCTGCCTCGTCTGCAGACCTACCCTGGGCAGCTGACAAGGACCCCCAGCTCTGGGGTTCCTGCCTCGTGGGACCCATCTCTCCTGCTGCATGCCTCCGAGGACTGCATTCTGGTGAGGCCGTTTTTCCATACATTGGTACTAGCGCATGGTTTAAAACAGAAATATTTAATGGCCAAACCCATTAAATCTAATTTTGGTTCAAACTTCTTCAGCTAGTTTGGCCCATACGTGAGCAGTCTTCCCTAAGAAATAATGTAAAAAGACCAAGGGAGAGGGAAGAAAGCCAAAAAGTCTGGTCTTTCCTGTCCCACGTTTTCCTGACTCCTCCATCACAAGAGAAGGTCCCTGAGATTCTTCTGTCTCACACAGGTTTTCACCAAGATTTCTAGATTCCTAAGATATAGTCAGATCTTTCAGTGATCAAGCACATCTTGTCCTTATACCCCCATTTTCTGTGATTTTGCTGTTTTAGATAGAAGGAAACGCCCTTGCGAGAAACCAATACTTGTTCTTACTGATGCTAGAGATTCCCTACGCTCTGGTAATTTGTTTTTAAATTAAAAGAAACTATGGTTTAGAATATTGATGTATTTCTCAAATTTGTTTTGGTTTTCCCAGGTCACTCTATGCCAAGCAATAATTATTACTTACGTACTTTTTCTAATCAACTGGTTAGATAATCTACACAATAATTCCAGGTAGGCAGTCACTGGAGGGGTTTTAGCCTGTATTTCTTTGGTGCTCCCTAAAGGTAATAGCCCCATTCTCTGCCACGTAACACCTTTCACTACGGGGCAGGACAGAAGTTACGTTACCCTGTGCTGCAGCTCCTTCGGAGCTAATCTCTCAGTTAGTGCTGCCATCAGAGTAAGAAATATCAGTAGCAATTTATTTTCTTAATCTACATCAAAACCTTCCAAAACAGAAAGAATGAAATTAGATTTTTAGCACTCCAAGATCGTTCCAGCGTCAACAAGGAGAAAACCCCTGCTACTCTTGAAATTAATGTTTTCATTCTCTAGCAACCCCAGCATCCCAGTCAGGGAAAATAACAGAGGCATTAATATAAAATACACTACTTGACCAGAAGGAAAGCATTTCAAAATTATGTAGAAAAGTGTCTCAAAGGGCACACTGTGATAAAATATATATATGGTTAAAAATGAATCGTACTTTAATATGTTAACCAGAAACAGCAAAATCAATAACAGCAATTTAAGTTTGCAACCAAGAGAAAAAGACATGGTTGAGTGAATGTTCAGAATGCTCCACTTGCTGCTCAGTGTGCTTCATTAGGTATTTCTATATGCTGGATTTGAGTAGATACAAGAAACAGAATTTCAAATGGACAGTAAGAATCCAGAGCTGTGCTGACCCTTTGATCAACTTTGCTCAGCCCATAGCTACTCAACATCATTTTTTAAAGGTGAACAGTGTACCAGACCAGAAGCACTTTTTTTGGTCATCTATTTAGTTTGATGCCACCTCGTTTTACCACCTTTCAGAACTGGACATGTTAAGATACTGTGTTTCACATCTTCCTCTTTTTTTTTTTTTTTTTAAACAGTTAGCTTATAAATATTTTTGTTTTAAATTCAGAATGGCAATACAGGCCCTGCACTCCTCTTTCTTGAGTACACTTAAGGTATTTCATTGCAACACAGAGAAATTATCAATTGCCTTCCATCTTTTTAAGCCCTGTCACTTAAGGCAAAGAGATGACTTCTTTGTGTGAACCACTGTCCGTTCTCCTGCTGTCCCCAATGCTCAGCTCACTGTGTCTTCGTTAGAGGTGTACTATCATAGTCACCTTCTCGCTGTATCTCATTGCCTTCCCCTGCATTGGTTTTCACCTTACTATTTAAATAGAGCTACTCGAGATAAATGCTAGCAGAGCAACATGATCTAAATTTGCCATCAACTTTTGAACCCAGACTCTAGTTAACATGTTCCATCAGAAAACAGTCATAGCTTTTTCTTGATATCCAATGCATCATTATTTTTTAAACAGCCTCAGAGAGAGTTGCACGAAGTCAATTCTCCAAAGAGGCCAACAGGAACATAAAGATGATGTTACTTTTTCATGGGCTAGGCTGGGAAGAACTAATTCCTTTGTGATAGAAAGTTTCTAACCCTTGCAGAATATGAAGAAAGAAGAAGGTATTTCCATAATTAAATAGCACAAACGCCAGCTGATACAGAGGCTATCCCTCAACAGTCTGAAATAAATTCCTGCTTAACCAAAGTAATCACCCCTGACTTCAGAGAAAGCCAAACACTTGGAGAAATAGCATGAAAGGTAGAGCTGACTTTCTTGCAAATTTCAGTAAAACCAGGCCTCAAAGGGGAAGTTACTCACTGGGAACAATTATGCCGTGGTGTTTGATTCCACAAAAAGGCACAGCAGCACTGGCGAGCTGAAAAGGCCAGATCAACAATGTGGAACAACTAAGGCTACATTATTTGCTGAGTATCTTAGAAGTGCACGAGAGAGAAGTGACAAATTTACTACTTGTATTTCAAGGCATGAGTGGCAGGGCCATTGCTTCCTTACTCCCAGCATTTTCTATTATCTTATAGCTTTCCTCAGCTGAAGTAAATGCTCTTCTCCAAAAGCACTAACAGAAGACAACTGAAAGCAAGTTTCTTAATACTACTGTCATCTTATCCACTTACCAAAGACTTGTTAAAAACTAAGCGTTCCCCAAGCATCTTTGCCCAAGAGCAGATAGAGCCACTATTGATAGTATCTTTGATAACTTAAAACTAGCTCGAAGCCCAAAAGTTGAAGTTGGAGCAGTACAAAGGAAACAGAACTTAGCTAGGCACCGTTAGCTCTGATGAAAAAAGTTGCCATGAGTTAAAGGCAGATGGACAGGACAAGCCTTCTAGTAATGCTTTGGTTGGCTCTGAGTCAGTAACTTATTCCTTGGTTTTTTGGATTCATACCCGTATCACTGGCAGCTTGCAATGCCTGAAGACCTGCCGCTCAGACTTAGTGTGTATTATCATCTTAAAGGGCTTGATTGTGGGGTAGAGCAGAGGTCCATTCTTGCACACATCCATTACTAAACACTAACGAAATAGCTTCAAAGAGGCTAACTTTTTGCACTACGTGAAAACTTACTTTCCCTTTTACTACTGCTACAGTCTGTTAGGACACAGCCAGGTCAACACATGATCCACCAACCTGGTCTTCTCATCCAGCACCTTCCCAGCCTTGCAATGCTAATGATGCAATGCACTTCCATAAAACTCGATGGTAGAGGCCAATGTTAGAAAAAGCAAAATGTCAGAAGGCCATCAGTGAGCTTTGTAAAAAACCAACAGCATATTCCAAAACCTGTTTTTGCAGGGAACAAGACAAACAGACATCCCAGAAGCAGCTGAGGTGCCACAGAAAATAAAAGGCCAAGACACAAGAAACAGTGTCATTTAAATACCTTTACGAAATGATGCTATGTTTTTGAAATGGTATGCAGAAAAATGTTTATAAAGACTAGCTATAAAGCATTTAAGGAGATACAAAGGAAGAAAGAGTATCACATGAAATGGACTCGACAGGGAGGAAACACATTTAATTACTGCTGCAATAACGGAATGCACAATGATCCAAACCATCTTCTTGGTCTATTCATTCAGTGGGGTGTTTTCATCTTTCTACTTGTCCTTTGTACTTTTTTCTTTCTTTTTATCATAGCACCTGTGTTATCACAACTCCCTGTGATACACATCTTGGTTTTTAAAAAGTCTAGGTTAAAGAATGAAGTACTACAATATTCAAAGATCCCTTCAGTAAATCTTATTGGCAATTATGAAGCAATGATAAGTTGAATACTTGCCTAAGTAATACCCATCTTAGCAAGAACTGCAGAATCAGCTACAAAGATTAGATTTTTAAAAACACCCTTGCTTGGCTTTTAAAGTAGAAAACTGTCCAGACTAAACCTCTAATGGAAATTCCCCAAAGTCACCTCACGTTCTTTTAGGAGAGGAACAATTTCCAAACTTCTGTTGTTCAGTCAACAAGTTACAGATCTGGGATATCAATATTGGCAATTACTGCCCACAGCCTGACACGTTCCTCTTCTTCACAGTGTAAATATCTCACAGAAGGGATCGGATGTGTATCTTTTTTGCACAAACTCCTCATTAAAGTCCTTAATTCTCTCTGTGACTTACTCATGTTACTGACAATTACTCCTGACAATGATACATGTCCTGTTGACCTCATGTGCACTGAGAAACAAGATATATTCTGCACATAAATAGCCTTTCAGTTCTCTAAGGTAAATTCAAGTCATTACAAAGAGAGTCTAGATAACTGATCACGAACCAGAGACACCTCAAAGTGCCTGATCAACCCTATCAAGGCCAACGTTAAGCATTTGCCAACATGGCAGCAGTTTTATGGCTGAAGGTGTCCCCTAGCAGTAGAGCACTAGCAACAAAATTTCAGTCCCTTGCTCACATCTACTGGGAGAAGAGTGCCTCAATCACAGTCCTCTACTTTTTAGCAAATTCATTTAATTGCTGCTTTCTCTACAGATACTTTTTTCCCCAGAGATTCAAGTGAAGCTGCTGGTCAGAAGCACTGTCAATTCAAACCAAATTCTTCTCGATTCAAACCTTCCTTCTCGAGTAAATCTGTCCAGCTGAGTGATGCATCTTTCCCAACTGTCTTTATGGTAGGAACAATAAAAATGATCAGATGTCAGCAGACATGTACTCTGTAGTATTTCACTAGAATTTCTACAGTTTTACCCAGTTTAATAGGAAAGAAAAGCATTCAAAGATGACTCAATAGTCCCTGGAGGTACTCCAGAACCTACAAAGTCTAAAGCAAATTAAAAGTGATTTTACATACTTGGGCACAGCATGTTCTGAGGATGGTTATGTCTTACACCTGCATATACAGATAATCATTAAAAGAACCAAGATACTGTGGTCATACAGAATTCAGTAATGTATAAAATAAGGATTGAGGTGAAACAGTAAGAGATGTAGCATCTGGCCTCTCCTCACCGAGGAGACATCCTGCTCAGTAGTAATAACACCTCTTTTCTGCAAGCAGGCTCAGTGGCAGCAAGACCTGCATGTGTAGTTCATGTTGATATTATCGATGCATTAGAATGACAGCACACGGAAAAGTGCCTGATCCCAACCACAGCAGCTTCACACATTCCCCTTTTATTTTGAGGACACTAACCTCGGTCAGGTGCCAGCTGGCAAATACCATACTCCTCTCTATCAGCTTTTCTGTGGGTGCTTTTTTTTTTTTTTTTAAATAATCCTTTGAAATGTTTTTAAAAAATATGTAAGCCCCATTTTTAAAGTAACACAGACCCCAAATCACATCTGCCTTTCATAGCGGTATTACTTACCAAAGCTTTTTGTTCCACACATCTTGACACTATCCATAGACCTATGAATCAAGTATAATTAGCTTTTATTCTAAAAAGAAACAGGTGCTTTTCAGTTTATTACTTCATGGCCTCCCACGCTACAGAATCTGACGTAGGAAAAGTTAGATTTATTATGTGCTCAGGAATTATTCCACTATATTAAATACCAATATAAAGTGATCTCGTTGGAGACTGCATTATCATACAAGCACTTCAGCATCTGCATGATGCAATGTATTCCAGACCCTTAGAGAGGTAAATAATTGATAGGAAATGACTCATTTTTCATCTTTGCAGCTTTTTTAAATCCTTTTTTAATGTACATCAGAGCATTCCTAGGACACCACAGTGCTAAAGTTTTGTTCAGGCAACTCACTTATCAGCACTGTGGCAAAAAATGTATCACACGCTGGATATTTTGATGGGTGCTTAGCAACATGGTCAAAGATAGCTTTATTATTGTGGTATTTTGCAGAATTACTATGTACCTAATATTCAATTTCCTGCTTTGTTAATGTACATGTGCCAAATCAGGAAATTACTTGCAAAGCTCTTTGATGAGAGAAAGTCTACTGTCAACTAGGACACTGTATGAGTACCAAGATACAACATACAGCGAAAGCAGATCCTCTGGTTTGGGGCAATATTGAGGTTCTGGAGGACACTGCAAATTTTGCAGATAATTGCAAAAAAAATCAGAAAATGGTAAGATTTTCTTCTGCTGCTTTCTCATTGCCTTTCTTGTTTGATGTTCTAATCTCTGGTTACTATGTAGTAAGTATCTAAAAGAAAAAGATAAAAACCACAAAAAGCAGAAAATAAACAACAAACCACCAAAAAAACCCCACAAACAGAAGTAGTGAAGAAAAATAAGTTAGAAAGGTAAAAGAAGAGGTGAGACAAGACTGAAGGCCACGTGAGAGAGAAACTGAGGGAAGTGACTGATCAGATTTCCTTTGTGGTAGTTTTAGGAAGAAAAAAAAAAAAAGTGTTGTATAAAGGATCAACCAGACTATCTGCACTTCTGATCAAGCTACCCTTCAGAGAGACTACAGAAAAAAATCATGCCATTAGCAATTCACTCTGTGCTCTGTAGGAAACCTAATTACATACGCTGCTCCAAAGCAAGCTCTCTCTCCGCCCATCATAACCAACGAGCTCTGAATCTCCTCCTTGCGTGCAGCCCTTTTTCTAGAAATTGGTGCATGTGGCATGATTTACACTACACCCACAGTGACTCCCTGCGGCCCTTTGAAATGCACATAAATCAGCTCAGCCCTGTTTTCTTGCTTCAAGAGTAATAATTTTGCTCCTATAAAGTTCATAAAATCTAATTGTGGGGGAAAAAAAGGGTACCCACATCACCAAAATGTTGGCTTTTTGAATGACAATTAGCAACCATGCATTAAAGTCCCATCTTCTTTACATGCTAACACAACATCTTGCCAATTAACTTGATCTGATACAGCTTTTTCATTACGGTTTCTCAGGACTTTCCTCCTGTTTCTATTTCTCTCCCATTTCCATTCTTTTCCTGAGTCTTTCCCACTGCTGTGCAGCACATCGGAGGCCACTGAAGAGCCCCAGATCTCAAGCTGACAGGAGGGATATCTCCTCTGTACCGCTGTTGCCATCCCAGGGCTTTGAATTGCTAAGAGCTAGTCAGCTCCCACCCAAGGATTTACAGTCCAGCAGGTATTCCCCTGCACATACGTTTCCCTCTGCCCTTTGCTGAGTGTTTCTGAGCAGAATGGATGCAGAAGAGGCAAACCCTTTCTGACAAGTCACCAGCCCCTCCTGCCTGGCCCTGTGGACAACTTAAAGCTACTCTCTCCTCCTACAGCCCTTGCTGAACTCCCCTGGTGAGAAGGATGAGGATATATGTGCAGGTGAGGACAACTGTGTTTCTTGTTACTCTGCCCTTCTCCCTCCAGGTAAGTAAAATGCCTTATCCCTAAAGCCCCTGGGGGTCTTCAGAAGTCTCCAAGGGAGACACACAGAGCAGTAATAAATGAGCAGGGATCAAATACCAAAAAGCTCTGAACGCACTGCTACATGATTTGGTCATCGTTCGTACCTGACACTCGATTCCTTCACTTCTCTATTCCAAGCCTTATATCAGGAATTAAGTGCAAATGTGCATGGATCTCAGGAATTGCAGTAGCTCCCTATGCCACTTTTCCTCAATGCAGAAGCTATGTAATTGTTCACTAGAAATTAAAATCAATTAATGGACAGCAGTGCGTGAGGTATTTTTGTGTTTTCTTGAAGTTAGAGGACTTAGTCCCTCTGAGCAGAAATGAAGAATAAATAGAACTGGAATTAAATCTCTCAGACTATTAGACAAATGAAAATTCTTTCTCTGCTGTCAGCTTCTCTGGCCTTTCATCAAGTACTGTCAAATACAGCAGCACGCCTTGCATACCTGATGCAAAGTCCCCACTGCTCAGAACGAACCTGAAGCAACAGAGAGGCAAAGCTGGGCAGTTAGGCTGGTTAGGTCTGGCTTGCAATATTCCTAGGACTTCTGTACTCTACCATGAGGTCTATTCGCATGTTTTCAACCCAAATGAGAAATTATACATTTGTCAGCTTTATGAATCAGAGCTACCATAGATAATCTATTTTGTTCCCACAATACATCTTTCTTCTAAATAAGAAACTGTTCATCAGTCTACCTCTAAAATCAGATCTACTTCTCTCTCTATTGGAGAAAGAAGACAGATTACTCATAATGGTGTCTTGTATCCTATTACAAAAGCCCCGGGAGATGTGAAATGAACAGAGCTATATGTAACCAAAGAACGCATGGAGTAGGTTCACCAAGTTGAAAAGAATTATAAAGAGACTTCATGATTTATAAAATGATACGACTGTAAGGCAAAAGAAGAAAGTTAAGCCACGAAATGAAGACACGTCTAGTTAGGATGAATTTAATTTAATTTTCCTGTCTTCTAATGATTGGGAATACCTAAAGAGTCTTTGATAAGGATGACATGTCCCACCATCTAAGAAAAAAGGATAGGAAGGAAATGCAAAACAGAAAGAGAGAGATGAAATCCAAACAGACCAGGATCAAGCGCTCAGTGACAAGAGATCACCTGCCCCATAGGGAACACCCAGTTCAACCAGTGGTACCAGTTACAAGCACAGGCAGAGCAAGGTTGGCACTCACATGTCTAGATGCCTTTATTCACCCACCTATACAGCATGAATCCAATCAAAGAAGGTGAACTCAGGGCCCTTCAAAAGCCAGAGGTAAAACTACTCCTTCTAGTAACTAACCAACATTTGTATTCTGTTCAGAAATTATGAGATTAGGATTCTTTTTAGATTTGTTTTTTCTTTTTTTTTTGCTATAGTTTGTCTTTTATTCTACTATTTTGCTTGCAGTTGAAAACAAACTATTGCCTATGCCTGTTCCTGCAAGGTAAAAAATACCTTTGAATCCTGTATGTGCCTGAAACTGCAAATAGCAGCAGGGGTCCGTGCCAAGGCAAGGGTCCCTCTGCACAGGGGAAGGCACGAGCAGGACATTACTGGTCAAAGTAAGGCTGCATATCAAGGGAGCAACATTTGAGAGCAAAAATAAAAGGAAACAGAATCAAAGCTGCCTCTCAAGAATCTGGCCTCAACAGGCTGTATATATAGTATGGAATGGAAAAGAATAGGTGGCTTTCAAGCCTGACTAAAAATAGTTTGCTCAAATTTCTTTCTAATGCCTTTAAAGATAGGAAGTGACAATGGAAATGAGAAATCAGGCTGCCCGTGCTCAAACCACAGAGCGGATGAGGTTGAAAGGGACTTGCGGAGATCACCTAGTCCAAATCACAGCATCACAGTAATATTTTTTTCTACATCTCAGGTGAACATGTATTTTCTCTTTCCCTTATAATAACACTTCCAGTTTTGAACCATAACTGCAAACTGATTGTTTCCCTCCCTCTACCCCCAATTTGGGCACAAGCTGACTCTTCTTTACTTGTTCCCTATAAGTGATTGGAGTGATGTTTGCTATGGTAATTTAACATCCTAAGTTCTATTTATAGTTTTAAAACCTATACACTTCTTTTAACTGTCTCCTTCCTTTCATTGACTGTGCTTTGTTGTTCATTTATTGTTGCAGGTGAAGCCTTCTCATATACATCCTATATTCATCTATTTAATAAAGTTTTGATTATGCCATTGTATTTAGTAACTTTTCCCTCCCCAATCATGTTTTAGAAAACTGCATTTTAGTGAGCTTCCTCAAATGTCTTTAATCACAAACAGAGAGTAGATGGGCAGTCTTCTGATATCAAAGTCCGGAATTTGGGATAACTTCCACAGCATCTCCAGCTCCATTTGCAGAATGGCATCACACAAGATGACAGATCCTTTTTTATGCCACGCAGGTGTGCTGGGGAGTCCCGAAGGTAAATGGATTACAGCGGATGCCATAATCCCTATCCCGTATTAATGCAGTGTTTTACCACTAGAAAGACCAGGGAGAACTCCGGCTGTTTATGCATTGCTTATCTCTAGAGCACTGCCTCGCAATATGTCAATTTTCATGCCAGTAAAACAAATCATTGAACCACGGAAGAGAATTCTGCATCCGGAAACAACACAAATCCTCTTTGGTAGTGCACCTTCAGTCCCCACACAATGACAGTTAATTCTTGCTGACTGTAGCAGCCGTCAGCTCCGAAAGCAGCAGCATCGGACTGCAATGATCAGACCATGGTTTCTAACCCCTCCTGCACGAACGGCTGCATCTGCTGCCTGCCACTGGGGCCAAGCACTTTCATGGGGGTTGGGCCTCCCTGATCAGCATCAGTGCAGGCCTAAAGCAAATAAAATGGCTCTTTCTCAAGGAGGTGATCTATGTAGGAACTACCCCATCTAAAGGTTTGACAGCAGTTGTCCAAAAAAGTAAAACAAGCTGAGAAATGCTCTCCATAGTCCCAAATGTTACATCTGACTCCAGCTGCCTCTACGTTTCTGAGGAAGGAAAAAAAACCTGCTTATACTTAGCTCTGGTTTTCCAAAAGTACTAGTGTTCAGTTTCTTGTGGCCTGATCTCAAACAATTACCAGATCCAGAGCCCTGCAGCCAGGCTTGCCACAACCCTCACCACTCAGTGCTGAAAGGAGAAAGGAATCACGCATTACTGCAAAACAGAAAACACACAGCAAGCTTGCAAGGGGGACCTTATCTCTCCTATCTCATTTTTAGGGAGATTTTGTGTCTTGGTTATTCAAATGGCAGGCAACTGGCTTTGTTTCTTGGAAACAGAAGAGTTTCTCAAAATAAGGAAGTTTAATCTTGGAGGTGATTCTTGCCAAATGCAAAAAAAGCTTTCTATTGATCCTATTGCTGTCAATGAAGGATTACTTCTTTATTACTATTTCATTTATTTCAACAGAACTTCTAGAACTAACTAAGAACATACAAAAAACTTGAACATTGCAAGAAACTTAAGACAACCTTAACCTCTTCTAGGATCCTAGTGCATTTGTGATGCACCCACACCTACAGATGGAAAACGTGTTAATATTGGCCTTTAGAAAGGCTCACAGCTCCTCTCTGCTCACCTTGGACATGGCAAGTGAAGCCAAGTGCTCGCTGCCTTTAAAGGATTCTGTTGGATTTTGCTTTTCAGTAGGATTTTTACCTAGGCAAGCATTAAGAACAGGGTATCCACTCAGTTCAGTTTCCTTCCGCAGATGAAAAAAAACCCTAATGCCCAATATTATTTCAGTACAGTATCTTCTGTTTACTTCCATTATGAATATTAGCTCACTGCAAACATAAATACACAGTAACACAAATATGCCGAGAATCATTGCATCTTCCAGACTAGTTTCAGTGAGTTGCCTAACAACGTTGTTTCTCCTTTAAACATCTTTATATTTTGGTACACTGATAAAACTCCCTTTCATTTATTCAGTCATGTCGCATACATTCTGCTTTGTGCACTTCTGCATATTTGCAACTGCACTAATCATCTCAGTCTATTCTCCTTTAGGCTTGAATGAGATGTTCTACATTAATCAGTTGATTGTTATTAACCCAGTTACATTGTATCTTTGCATAATGCTGCTCCATCTCTAAATCCATAGTCTAATCAGGTATTATGACATACGTTTAATTACAGTACTTGTGTGCTTCATAATAATCCTCTTATTAAGTGATTGGGGTTTTATGGTTTAAGCCTTACGAAATTTCAGCAAACCAAAGGATGGGAAGGCTGGTTTATGGGTCAGGATCAGGTACCTAACAGATAATGCTGCTCTGTATTGAAAAAAACAAACGAACAAACAAACTAAAAAACCCAAACCCACCACAACTCATGTATGATATTCCCAGAGGACAGAAAAACACCGCTCCCTCAGTCGTTTCTATACCCAGGCCAGAACAACCAAATGTCCACTTTGATTCTGCTAAGAACAAACATTTGGGGTTACTCACCTAAACAGCAGTCCAACCAATACTGCCCATGGTCAAAGACAAAGGCAAAAACTACACATTCACCTCCTCAATCTACCCCTGAAACAAAAGGGTCTGCGTGCCAGCAAGTCTGTACTTCCCTCTCACAGGAAAACACATCGGGCTTTGGAGACAAAGGCAAACCCCCAGGAGGCAAAGCCACCAGCAAGAGCCCAGAGCAAAGCCATGCAAACCAGCGGGCTCTGAGCTGGAAAGGGGGAGAACGCAACAAAAGACCATCCTCTGAAAGTAGGATAAATGTATATTCGTTTATCAACAGATACGCTTACTGTTGTCCAGAAGTGACTTACCACCACTGTGGGACCAGAGGACAGGAGGACTCCGGGGATGCTGAAGGAGGCAGGAGATACTGTCGTGAGGCTGCTCTCAGCAGTCTTTCCAAGCTCACGGAGATCAGGGGAGGTTCCCAATGGCTGGAGAAAAGCAGATATTGCTTCAACCCCAAACAGGGCAAACACCACCCCAGCCTCTGGGAAGACTGTAGATCTTCAAACCTTCACGTGCCTGGAAACAGCATCTGTGAAAGGCAAGAAGGGAACTGGGATCACTTTACCAAGGACAGACTGTGCCCAATGCTGATCAGCTGCTGGGATGAGATGACAGGATCTGTGGCAAGGTGTAAGGCAAGGGATGTCATTCATTTCAGTTACACCAGGACTTTTAAAACAGCCTGGGGAAAAGGAGGTGAAGGAGGGATCTAACAGCTACCTATAAAAGACAGTCATGGAGAAAACTCATCCAGAGGTGCTCAGCAAAAGAGCGGGTGGTAGCAATGCCAAGGTGCAATGAGGCAAGCTCCATCGAGGCCGAAGGGGAAAAAAAACCATCACAGGGAGGCTGGATAAACACTGGACCAGACTTCCCCTTGCAACACCCTGTGAAATCCCCATGCTTGAAGATGTCCCTCGTTCAACAAGGCAAGACCCTGAGGACCTGGTGACTCTGGCCAACCCCCGACTACGAACACAGCCTGTAGATTATGTTGCTGTAGCTACTACTGCCTCTATCCTTTTGGTGGCAAAGGAAACAAACACAGGTTTATTTTGCTTAGGTAGTAGAAAATCAGGTTTACCTCTTCCAGGACAAATCACTTAATGGGAGATGTTAAGAGCTGGGCTGTATCCATAAACAACAGTGTTTTCCCTCACACAAACTGAAACATGAATAACCAGTGCTAAAACAAATCCATAGTGAACTGGGAAGATAAGCCACGTTGTTCACCAGCAAGCAATGCCCTCCAGAAAGTGGCATGTACTGGAAATTAATAAACACAAGAAGAAAAATAATATAAACTAACTAAATCATAAAGGAACAACAACAAAAAAAAAAAAGGTTCAGCCACAGGTCAAAGCATCACCTTCCCACCACTGAAGTCTGGCCATAAACTACCCATAAACACAAATAGTCCTGTTTAACTCAGTGGTTAGCTCAAATACTTGAAGACGTGTGGTCACCTAACTGCAGCCAAGATCGGGTTGGACATGTGTTTTCTTCCCTTCTTTTACCTGAATTTTGATCTCATTATGTAAATTTTAAAGCACATGTGCAACTTCAGTCAAATAAACACCTCTATTGATTTGGGTGGTTATTCCTCAGCACAAAGTTACACATCTGAATGAGTTTCTAGGGTCATAATCTTAAATATTTGAACCAAATAAACCTCTTCCTATACATCTTTCCATGGTATTCAGACATACTTGTGAAAAGCCCAAATTAAATCTGTAGTTTGTTCACATTTTTAGAAGAACATAGCTTAAAATATGCACAGCTGTTTGCAGAATTTTGGCATATACAGACAGTCATAATATAGTGATATATTTTTTTATTTTATTCCTCATACCACAGGGTAAAGTGAAAATATATTTAAACTGTCATCCCAATTGTTTTTTGTTTTTTTTTTTTTTACTGTAGACATCCCATAAAGATCATTTATAGAAGCAGACTATTCTGTTAGTGTGTGCTTTAAATATTTTATTTTTCATTTTATTACCTGCAGGTCTAATCAGACTTTTCATAGTGTAGAGTCTGATAACAAATAATTTAGCTACCAGACATCTTTAGTCCCAAAAAAATGATTTTAAGAAAGTGCACAGTGACACATTAAAAATGTAGTTTACAGAAAAATTATCTTTATAAGTTTTTTTTTGTAAAACATGCAGTTGCTGTATATACACAAAAAATATGCTATACTTGGAAAAAGGATTTGCAGTATCTACATGAGCTTTCTTGGAATCATTAATGTATTTTAATAACCACTGCCACATTAACCATAGGCACACTATACAATGTAGATACTGCTTAATTATTAACATGCTTACAACACATTTGCAAATAATGAGCTAATTACTACAATTATGTGTTTTTCAATCATCTGAAACGGCTCAGCTCCATTTCAGGCACGGGGGGAAGATGTGCCCTCGTTGGCTGCATGCTCTGCACCTTGGGTACGGGTTCGGTGATGGGACCCAAGGTGACCCCCAGCCCCAGGGGCCACCAGCAAAGCCACGTGGATGGGCAGTGGGTACCACACACTGCCGGTGACCGACACAGCTGGTAGGAGCTTGCTCAGATGCCTGGGACAGCGGGCAGCTCCGTGGCACATTCGGGAGCAGGTCTCTGCTCATGCGCAATCCCGGCAAAAGCGGCATCGAAGCCTCCATTTCCCAGGCTGCTGTTTATTTTTGTTGACTATCGATTTTATGTCAGAAGTTAGTAGGATTCGATTTTAACTGATTGTCTAGTCATTCATGCCAGCTTTAAATTATTAACGAGCATCACGTCTCAGTCACCTGTTTGCAGTACTCCAATGCCTCAGAAGTGACTGGCTTCAATACATAAATACCAGAATGGCTGAATACAGAAAGTGAAATATTTTGCTGTGGTGGCTCACTGTGAAACTTTGCTACACCTGGACTGCTGCAGGATGAAGAAACCCTAGGCTACTATAAATAAGCAAGATATAGCACAGGTAGAGGTGGGTTTCCCATCCTTTGAACTCTGCCATTTTGTCCTGCAGGCTGCTATGAAAAGGAGAGCTGTCACAAAATAGTAATAATAGATAAGGCTAGCCTGTAAGTGAGCCAGGTGTAAGAGACCCTCAGCAAACTTAAAGAGAAGTAGAGCAGACAGAGATTTGATTCACAAATAATCATGATTACTCATTATCTACTATTCCTTTTGCAGAGGGGGAAGAGGATGTTAAGTCAAACTGCTTTACTGTCAAACCAAGCAGGAAAAAATAAGCCTCAGGGTTTTATTACCAAATTTGAAATTACATATAATTAATATAATGTGCTCAAGTTGATTATAACCAATGGCAATTGATTTTGTCCAAGTTAGCATCTGCTTCACACTATATCCACTACATGTATACGCTATGGACTATATAGTGCACTATATACATGTACACACAGACACACACACCTATATGCTCAGTGAAGATCCAAGTCTAAAAATCCAAGTCTAGAACTAGAAGAGAGAGCTTCCTCAGCCTCAGGTGCCAGAGACATAAGCCTCTCTGGCTTCAGTGTTTATTTCTTCTAAGCAATCTGCTCTACTACATATCTACGTTTCATGGCAAGGTTCATGGCTTAATATGAAGCCTTTTTTTGGCTTAGGTATAAAGAAAAATGTCACTGTTCATTAGGACAGAGAGGAAGCCAGGCTGTGTCAATGAAAAAAGTGACTAGTGCCCATCTCTTGTAGGGTTAATGCAATTTTAACACAGGTACCTCACTCAGTTTTAGAGTTTCCTTTAGGTCTCATCACTTGTCAGGAGCTCCTTTAACACAAGTCAAACAAAACAGAAAGAGAGTGATGTGACTTAACAGCCACTAAATGCTCCAAGTAGACATTTCCCCACCCTGAAGCACACCAAGGCCAGACCACATGCACAGGCTGCCCAAATCATCACTTCTCAGCAGAGGGGTGAAAAAAATCTAAACAGTAACATGAATTAGAAAGACAGCAGAAGGAACAATGGCATCTTCCTTTAGGAAGAAATGTTCATTTAATCCTAAGGAAGAAGAGCATACCAGCACAGCAACCTGGCTGCGTTTGTTGGGCATGGATGACCAACAGGGCAGTGATGCTGGAAGAGTACATCACACCCCGTTGTAGTTGAAATGCAACACAGATCTCACTTGAGAAGGTCTAGGGCTTCCAAAAACGTCAGCTTCAAGCATGTTGTAAGAACTAACAAGCATAAAATGAAATCCAGAGAAGCAGGAGAACTATCACATGCTATTTTGCAGGAGCACAGGGCAGAAACAAGTCAGATCCAGTAAGTGCCAACAGCTGATGAGGGGACACTGCCCAACATGGGCACAAAACATGAGTGAGCCGACACTAGGAGCCTCAAGTAGAAGAAGATAAAAATCTCAGTAGATAAGCGTTAGTAAGACAGCCATTAGGATTTGCTCTCAGGCTATTTCAAACTGATTCACTGCAGATAAAAAAAATTCCTGTAGATGACTCTGCTGTAAACAGCCCAGTAACATTTTATAATCTACAATAAACTGATCAATTAAAAACCCGTAGAAATGTAGAAGACGAGGAGCATTTGAAAGCATTGCCATTTATGTTAAGTAGCATAAAAGACCTCTTCGACTGAGGAACCTCAAAAGACATGGAAGATGAGATGACATTGGCCTGCTGAGGATGAAAAGATACTCTCTCATTTAACTCGTTCTCAGAGAGCATTTTCCAAAGAAAAGGAAGAATGAGGTAGAATATGGCACAGAAGGACAGAAGGGGTTACCGTACCAATTTATTCATGCGGCCCTGTAAAGTCTTGTAGTAAAACCAAGTGTCTTTATCTTTGTAGACCACAAGAGACACAAAGAAACCCCCAGGTCTAAAAATGATATTTTCTTCTCACCACTAAGATCAGTCCAGACTGACACATCCCATTCTGGATGACTAAAGGGCCAGAAATCTTATTACAGAGATAGTGACCAGGATTTTGCAAAGCTCTTGGGAAGAAAAAGGCTGGTAGATGCTGTAACTTAAAATGCCGTTCATAAGAGGGGAAAAAACCCTTTTGTGACACAAGGATACATCCTAATAACGGTTTATCCTTTTGAGGAAAGTAGGTAAATAAAAAGTTAGATGTAATAAACAACTTTTGTTCTCGGAACACGTAGTCAATTTTAGAAGAGTGAGCAAGGACAAGTCCAGAAGTTAGTTACATTTTCCTCTGAAACATCTGGCAATGGCTGCTGCTGTGGGAAGGATAAAGGGCCCACAAGTCTGGTCCAGCAGGGTGGGACATATACCCCTACCTTCCCATTTTGGTACTTCTACATCTCCTTGGTAAGATAACACTTTGGGGGGGAAAAAAAAAATTCATTTATTGAAAAATCAGGTCTTTACATAGTACTCATAAAAGACAGTTTTCCAAAACAAATGGGATTTGACCACATTTCCAGCAACAGCACTTGATGCTGTTGCCTGCTCCCAGCCACTTAAACCTCCTTAGCCAGAAAACTTCCCAGAGCTTTCCCCCCTTCCTCTGGCTGCAGGAAACCTGCCCCCAGCAGCAATCCATCAGGAGGTCCCTGCCAGGGGCCAAATGCTATTTGTGAAACCAGAGGTGTGGGATGCGCGTGGCACCCGCAAAGCCAGCATTTAATGACAGATAATTTTCTACTATTGAGAATTTCATCGTGCCTCACAAAGAAACAGAATTATCTGAATTACAGAAACCAAATTTTCATTTTGATGCAAGGAAATAATAGGAAAGGAGATCTTAAAACTGGAGGCGGGGGGGGGGGGGGGGGGGGGAATATCAGTTGTGTCTCATAAAATTTAGAGGTTGAATTAAAAGGGGACAACTGCTGTGGTACATGTCTGTGTCAGCTCCTATCACCAGGGCTATTCGTTAGAGTACAGAATATTTAGTGAAATAGGAGTGTCCATCTCCTTGTGGCCCAGCAAGCTTCACAGCAACAGTTTGTGTCAAAAAAAAAAAAAAGCACTAAACTGACTTCAGATCAGGAGGAGTCATTAGGACCATGAGGTTAGGTAGTAAAAGGCTTGGGGTTTTACATGCAAAATATCCTTACCCACAAATTGAGGGTAATAATGACACCAAATGCAACAACTGGGAAGTGGGTTTTTTTCCTAAGTAATTTTCTTATTATTTTTATTGTTTTTATTAAGATGCACTGGGAAAAACATAGTTCAATCTAAAATAGGATTTTCATTAAATTCTCTGGTTCAATTCTTTTTAATGTTTAGGGCTAAATGCAGCAAATAGCCAGTAAATAGAGGATTTTTTTGTCCTGTTTTAAGCTATTAAATACAGTTTCATAAATTCCACAGAAATCTCTAGATTTTGCTTTCACATGAAAAGATAAAAACTGTCGCCACAAAATTACGTTCTGTCTGGGCTTGAAATTCAGGAAAAGGGTGAAACCACAAAGGCTGCAGTGGAAAGGGACAGAGGATGCCATCCTCACGCGAGATGCAGACAGCACATTGCCCATGATCTGGACTTCACTGGGTGGGAGCTTTCTACTCTTTAAATACATTTAAATTGGGCCTTTCATAAATTCTTCCTACTATGCTTGCTTGGAGCGCAGAAATAAAGACTTTGACTTTGCTTAATGAACAACAGTAATGTCAGGTTTCAAAAATGCAAACAAAATACCCTTTGCCTTCCCTGTCTGTTTTGACACAATGAACAGCCCAAGAAGGTGAAGCCAACTCCCAGCTCTCGAGGAGAGGAACAAACTGGCCTATTTTGGTTTTGTGGTTGGCCAAAGCACTGACATCTACTACCCAAATGCAAAGACTCTCCATGCCAAAGAACCAGCCCTTTTCCCTGCACAAGGCTCAAACTGCAAGACAGTGACACAGGCTCCAGCACTGTAATTAGTTCACAATTATTTTGTTGCATGTGCATCATTTTTTTTTTTTTAAAGTATTCCAAATAACCTAAAATCTGAATTCATTCCTGTGCTTCACCTGGAAGCCCCAGATATGACTGCAGTGCTGTATGCATCTGCAAGTGCAGTTGACACCATCAAATTTCAGCCAAGTGGTGGGTTAGTGAAATCCAGATCTCTATTACTCGGTGGAAAAAACAACACAGAGCAACATCTTTTTTACTTGAGAAATCAAGGTACTAAAATACCAGCTTTCCAACTAAAAGCACTGAAAAATCAAAGGTAATACAGAAATTACCACTGCCCATTAGGGTCTATAGTACCTAAGTGTCTCATTAAATAGATGCACACCTTGCACAGATTGAAAAACATGATTTAATCTGAGATTTCAGAAGAAGAGAAGAAATAAGAATTCTGGTAATGTACGACAGTGATTCTCTGTGTTTAAACCTGATGTTCCTATTTCACATTTTGATTCTCCCAAATGCCTATTGTGTTTTATTTATGTTTTTAAAATTAAGGTGAAGGTTTCACTAATGTGAAACCACATTTTTCCCCTCCCACAGTGGTTTTTTTTTTTTATTTACCCGTTCTACTTCAGAAAGCCACATCCCACAGTTCTCAGACGCACACCGCTCATCAGATGCTTCAACACACAGATCCAGTTCTTCCCTGGAGCTGGGAAAAACTTTTCAGGTGAAGATCTTTCATTTGGCAAAAGTTATTTAGGGCAGGCAAACCTGTTTAAAAATTCAAATTAGGTTATCAAATAGTTTTTAGCTAAAGAATTCAAAAACATTTCCTGAAATACAAAATTTTAGTGCTTGTTCTCAGAGCGACTGGAAATGAATTCTGGATAAAAGTTAAGTGAGGAAAAAAAGACACCTTTTAAGAAAAAACATTTTTTGAAAATTACCATTTCAGGGGATGAAATTGTGTTGCATTTGATCTGAAACTGAGGTCTGCTCAGTTACTTGGCTGTCCTCCTGAACAAAACCAACAGCTTATTCACCAAGTTCTGTCTTTGCACCCTCTTCACTGAACAGCTACATTATCGTAGCAAAGATGAGGACAAAAGAGATGTCAAAACCCAGGTAGATGCTTGTCATACTAGATATTTACCCTAACAAGACATCAGCCATTGCAAGCTTGAAATAGCTTTGCAAGCCATTCCTCTCAGAAACAAACAGCTCCACACACAATGTTACTGCTTTGTTTTCTATTAGCACCTTTGAAACACTCCAAACAGAGACCAAAAAAATGCATCACATGTTCATGCTCCCACCCTCAGGTAGGTAAGGCACAGCACCGGCACACCGTGCAAAATTATGTACTAGTTTTAGATGATTACTGCACAGTTCAAAACCAGGAATATTGGCAAAATTTCTACTCAATTCTTTTGGTCACCTCCCACATTTCAGGAGTTTCAGATGGGACTTTGCAAAGCCCTGCCACTCATGAGCCTGAATTCCCTGCTAAGTAGTGAAGGAGCTTTTGTCACGCTCTAAACTTATGACTTGTTTCATATGGAAAAGTAATTCATCTGTTGGACTAAGAGACATTACAGTAATCCTTCCCTGTCCACAGGCCAACTTCTCTTTAGTTGCACTTTGAATTCTTGGAAATCAAATTAAGGCGTTTTATAAAATAAAGGAATTTTATTATCAAATATGTTGGACATTTGAAATAAAACAATGATCTACCAGTTTGTAATCTTCAGCGACTTCAGCAGTGCTTTGTCACGCTCCTGACGACTAAGGTAAATCAGGACTTCCATCACCTCCCTCTGCATAACCTCCATGCACACACTCCCATATTTGCTCTTCTTTTCCTTTCCCTGTATCCATCATGTCACGAAAAAGCTTCCTATGCTCCCATTTCCACAGCATTTTAACAGGGAACAGCAGCCCTTGTTCACCCATCTTATTCTAAGCCATTTCCCCCTTCACAAGTTTTCTTGTAAGCAGTCTCCACATCCATTGTTGCCCCAACACAGATGACTCACAATTCCAGTAAAACCCATGTATTTTTAATCACAAGAGATATGAACCAATTAATGGATGTGATTTCTTAAGTTCCTCTGTATCATAAATCAGCAGGATTTTGTTTGATACCAGAACTAAGCGAAAACCCTGGACCAATAACAAACTGGTACAGCATGTGAAAAGCTGGAAATTAAAGGAAAAAAAAAAAAAAAAAAAAGAAAAGAGGCGGGAGAACACTCTCTGAATTTCTACATGTATAACTTAACCCAGCCAAGAAAACAGTATAATGCAGCCTCCCGGATGGAAGAAAGCCATATGCAGTATTTCATCCCATGCATGCAGTTGACACCACAGATGATGTTTCAGCCACAAGATCACCACCAGCTCATAACCCCTTTTATCTCCTCACAGCCCAAGCACGCACGAGAAGATAAACCTAGCAGACAGGCTGCGTGGAACATGCAGGTGATTTCTTACTGAATAAAAAGGTAGGAAAGACCATGGTCTTGGTCACTCTGATAACACGCTGTCTTACAGGTAGAACGTGAAGTGTTAATTATCTCGACTTTGGTTTCTTTCTTTGCTGAGACAGACTCAGCGAAGGCTCAGACATGAGCTCCAGGTCACTTCATTCTGTGCCTGCCATGACAGACTCCCCATCCATGACCACAGCCATCAAGACCCAGTGACCGAAAGCTTATCATTCCCATAGGATTAGTCTATGTTTCCTCTGCTTAAATTAAAATATGGATGGTCAGAAGCCATGAGATACCTTTAAACATGAACATTCAGAATGAGAACAAGTGAGAAGCTGACTTTTAGGATCACACAGTCTCTTCATATTTATGAATTTCCCAGCAATGCTTTAAAAAGAGTACCTTGCCAGCACTTCCAGAATGCAGAATTCTCAAACGATACCCCAAAACCAGCAATGAAGGGGATCTGCGTCTCCTTTGTTTGTCAAGAGCCTTTCGCAAGGCAAAAGAGAGGTAATCTAAAGGAGGACTGGGAGATATGACCTGTTCATATACTCCAAAGGCATTTGATAAAGTTCCTGCCTAGCTAGAGGCTGTAGAGGAAACACTGTTACCACCGGTGAACAATAAAGTCTTGTCATGGATTAAAACAAGTTAAGAGATAGGAAAAAGAATAGAAATAAATGGCCAATTCTCAGCATGGAGAAAGGTTAATAGTGTAGTGCCCTAAGGATCGGTCTTCGGGCTGGTGTTTTTCAAAATATTCATTAACAGCCTGCAAGAGGTGGTGAATAGCAAGGCAGCAAGCATGCCTAACAAAATTGTTTTAGGTCAGTCACAAGGTGGGGAGGCTGGGAAGGAGCAACCATCAGTGCACAAATGCACACTGAGCAACCCAGGCCCTGCTCCCCAAATGCAGCAGTGGGGAAATGGCACAGAGACATCAGAGAGCCTGGTATTGCCAGGTAGTTGTAAACACCCAAGAAAAGCAGCCAAAAGTCCTGTAAGAACTCACCTAATGCTATACCTGATATAATGCCAAACATCTGCTAAGGTCCAGGAGTAATCAAAATGAACAGCGAAAAGAAAAAACTCTAGACACACAAAAACATTATACAAAACATCTCCCCAACTTATTATCATCAAGATTATTTTTTTTTAATAAGATGACAAAATAAAGCTAGCAGAAACAAAACTATTTTGAAATATCACAATATCCTTAGAATAGTCCATCTCCACTTCCACATCTCTTTGACCTTTTTTGCCCACTTGGTCCTCTCTGGTCCTTACAAGCACCTTACAGCATATCCAAAAGTTGTCCTTGGAAATCACCCACATTTCCAGCATTTAGAGCTCATGGCATTTTCTCCTTTATCTGCATTAGTGGCATCACTCTGATTAAATAAAGGCAGAACATTATTCATAGGCATAGAAAGTGCAAGGAACATTTGATGATAAAATACTATAGTTTGATCTGAGATTCATTGCTGCTCACCAAGCCTTAGATCAAGGGAAGAAGCCACCTCCCAGGAACAAACAGTGGGAACAAAAATATCGCAAGAAACTAGTGGGAATTAGTACAAGAATAGGTATTCACCCAGGGAGGTAATTTGCAGCAAGAGCCTCTTAGGTGTCGGGGGCAAAGGAGGTCAGTTCATTCTCAATAAATCTTCATTCCTAAGGAAGAAACATTGCAAAAAAGTATGCATGCACGTGGCCAGACCAATGAACTATTGTTATTAATACCCACAGGGTGACTGATGTCTTCAAAACACTTGCATACCCACCTTCAAAATATTATCAGAGTACCTCAGTACACACAGGAGGAACAAAACGCGATCGTCACAGGTAAGAGAGAGACACGGATTTTGTTAGGAAGTAGGTGCCTAAAGAAAGGAGTCGGATACTCAAATACACACAGGAGTTAAAAGCCACGCAGCTCACGTAATTCAGTGCTTTACAGAGCTGTCCAAGCCGGTTGTGAATAAGCCAGTACAGGGTACTGAGGGTCAAGTAGCCGGATCTCTGCTTTATCCTTAGAGCAATGCCACTCCATTTTGATATCCCTCCGGCTGGGATTACCCACATCCCACTATACACCCCTGTGCCCTAAAGCGACAGCAAATGACTGCTGCCTTGGAGCCGCTTGCAGCCGGCCGAGCACTGCCTTGGACTGACAGCCCGGCCCCCCGAACAACGAGGGATTTCAAGCAAAGATCCCCAAAATGACATACTAAGATGCCTCAAGGAACTCCCCATCTGCAGCTTGTAGATGGCTTCAAACCGCTCTCACCGCGGCCCCAGGTGAGAACGGCCAAGTATCAGCTCTACGACTGCTCCCCTGCTCTCCCTGCGCGGTGCGTCGGAGCATTACCAGCATCGAGACCGAGACCGCAACATTTCCGTTATTAACAACGCACCCCATACTGCTACCACAATCACGGGTAAAGTACATTTTCTGAGCTGGCCCTACTAACACCTCTTTACTTTGCTACACAGCACACCGATACGTGGCTGAAGTAGAAAGCGGTAGCAATTTAGGGGAGAGAGGATGAATGTCAGCTTTGACAGATTACTTTTTCAATTGGTTGTAGTAATCTTTTAAAAGGCCACTGACAAACTCCGAGCAGCATATGAACGCCATGTTCACCTGAAAATTAAGGGAAAGCTACTCAACACAAAGGGCCTGCATATCTGATGACTTATACCATGCAACGCAAACTTAGAAAGGCACAGGTTAATTCAGGTGTTTAGGAGAAATATCATTGTTCTTAATTACTTATAGAAATCAACTGAAACTTTGATATCCTGTTGGTACTGCATTTAATTTACAAGACAAAATATTATACTGTGGATGATTTTGCCATCGTTTTCAACTTATTCCTGTTACTTTACTAGATTGAATCCATCAACCAAAACTTTAATAAAGTCTTTTTCGGTTGGTTGGTGAGTAGGCAGATTACAGGCAGTGATTATTTCTCACTGATAAGAGACTATCAGCCCATTTCATCGACTGATTGGAAAGCCATTGGCAGCCTCTCCTGTTCCATCCCTTACTGCAATAATGCAATGAAACTAGTGTCCTACGCAATGCATGAGCAAAGCATATGAAGGTAGGAAAGAACTTTAATTCTAAAAATACAAATTTTTTTTTCTAAACAATTAAGCAGCACATGCCTATTTGCTTAAACGTAAGAATTTTAAAAGCATGTCCTTATGTGTAGGAGTATGAAAGACTTAATTATCTTTCCAGTTTTCCACTAAAGAGGCTATGATGAAGTGATTCTAGTAAATTCATTGGGAACTATTCAGCTGAGCACAAAATTAAAGCAGTATGCATAAATACTTCCAGAACTAGGTCATTAACCCATCAAGGATCCCTTTCCGCAAGGTTTGAAAATTGTTGGCAATCTTTTGGTCCAGAGGCTCTATCCTTTGTGTGGCACCGTGCGTGCCTCTGTGAGAGTTTTCTACAAGAGCTTCTCTTTCAGTTATCGTTCTCAGTACAAACATATGTAATTTGCCCAAAATTTGTTTTATATTTGCATTTTCTCAGTATCCTATAATCATCCTGGATGTCAGCAAGATGTACTAGTTGTTTATACGCAGTCTAAAATTTGCAAAGAATAATTAAGATGACATGGTTCGTTTCATAATGATGTTGCAATTTTGTCTTCTTGGAAACTAGTATTCTGTAATCTGCTTTCTTGGTTGCTTTCAGAGGCTGCATATGTGCACAGAATGCTGACACCGCTCTGCTTCTGTAAGAATAACATTGGAAAGAGCTCCCCAATGTAACCACCACCACCGTCGCATCATTCAGAAAGATCAGCAGCCAGTGCACTACAGCACTACCACCAAAGCCATAATATGAAATAATAATCAGCTTATTTTAAAGTGTCAAAACCCATCATATTTTGAATAATTTTCCTAAGAAAGATAGTTGCAAATGGTTGTGGAAAGCCAGACATTTGAAGGACAGGAACAATTCTACGTATATCTAGATGCAGGCACATGGTCTTAAAGCCACAAATATAATCCTTCCTCTACACATACTTCAAAAACTGCTTTAAAAATGATGTGTACATAATCTTCAATGCTATAACCATTCTAATTCTTAGTTGTGATGTATTTTTCATGCAAAGGGAAACACCACATGATTTTTGCCCTCTGTAGGTATAAGAAAGAATTTCCTACCATGTTTTTCCCGTTAAATGGCATCCTTATTGCCAGCAAATACTTGCATTAACACATTTCACAAGACACTGCTGGAAGTGAAGAATGCTGCTCTGAACTCTTCTAACTCCTCTCTGCTCCTCCAGTGCACAGAAGGCTCCATCTAGTGTTACAAACACATAATCCTGGGGAAAAGGAGGGGAGAGGAAAAAAGCCAGTTGATAATAATTGATATAGATTTTTAAGTTGTCCTGGCAAAATAACTGGACTTTCCTGCCCATGCTTGCTTTGCTATCCACCTGGAGGCTTAGAGTCTAGACTGAAAAGCAATGAAAACAAGTTAGAATAGGGAGCAGACTTTACTACACAGAGCTCTTCAGCCCCCTACCTAAACCCCTCACACATGTACAAACAATTGCATTTAATCATACAATAACAGGAAAGGAACTAAAATTTACACCAAGTGGGAATGGTGCCAGGAATTGGATTTTCACCCATTTTTGGCAGCATGGCCATGCTGTGGCTGCTCTCTCTCTCATCACATATTAGGGCTGTGGGGGTGTTAAGGATCACGGGTCTCCATCCAGAGACAGCTAACAGTGGATACTGTACCTTGAACCTGGAAGTCACATCATGGATAAAATGCGACACAGCATCTCCAGCCCAAATCAAACCAGCTGAGGACCAGGTCTTCCATCCTGACTCGCACGTAATGCCATTAATGCTGTTGCCATCGCTTAGTTACACTGAAAGTTGCACTGTAACCAGCTGTGTTTTTGAATACAATAGGTTTCTGTACAAAGCCAAGTTCTCGGACCGCAGTGCTGGGCAGGCAGACTGGCATCCTGAAAAAGCATGGCCCGGGGTTAAGCCAGCTCAGCTGACGGATTATCCCAGGCGCTGAGCAGGCAGAAATGCCAGACTGATTCTGCTGGGAGCCTGAACATCCCTTGGCTTATTTAAGAGTTTCAGTCTTCATGACAGCTTCAGTCAGCCTACTGTTAGGATTCTTAATTTCAACTGAAACTTCCAAGTTGTAAGAAAACCTGGTCTGCTCATCCTTCCTTCAGAAGTACAGTTGATGCTGCCAGGCTTTCAGAGCCACTCTGTTAACTGTGACACTGCTTGCACGGGGGCTGGTGTCACCACTCACCCAGGCCACGCTTGGGGTCTAGGAAGCCCCCCCTCAGGAGGCTCAGCGGAGGCCCCCAATTTCATTCCCTGCCTCGGTTTCCATTGCATCTGCTCCCTGGCCCCCTTGGCATGCAGCCGTCTGCCCCAGCCCTGCAGATGCCCCTTTCTGTCCCCCTTGTCCCCAGCTTTCCCCGCCTGCATCCCTCCATACTCTGCCGCACATCGCTGCTTCGTCTGCTGCCACCCCTCGAGCTAAGACTGTCTCATTAATCATTTACGTCTTTATTTCCAATATAACTGGGCATTGCGCAGCACTCCCCGAGGACAGCCATTTGGGGGATTTACCAGTCACTGTGGGCAGCTTTTATTGTTATTACTACCCAACATGTAAGCTTAAAAAAAGCTGAAAAGAGCCCAAGTTTGCCTTTGTAAACAGCTTCCTACCGTTTTAGCTTTAAATTAAAAAAAAAAACAAACAAAAAACCACCAAACAATATAGCAACATTTGAGAGAGCTCGCTGTAAACCTGGCAGCTGTACCAGATGATGTGCTGAGCTAACAAACTCCCGAGCGCCAGCAACCACCAGCTCCCGAACAACAAGCGCCCTCAAGCTGCACTTCAGCAGCCCATCACGGAGCACTTCGTTATATTCCCCCCCCCAAAGCCCCCCGGTGCCGCTCCGCGGTGCGCACCGCCGCCCCGCGGTAGGAGAACACCTTAGGGCTGGGGGTTTGGGTTTTGGGTTTTTGTTTGTTTGTTTGTTTTTTACCCAAATTCCATGCTTTTCAATATACTGACCAGGCTGCTCAGCTTTTGCATTCATGGCTACAGATTCACCTTTATCAAGTGGTCTAACTGGAGACAGACAAGGCAGCTTTCCAGCCAGAGCACTGGGGAAGCACATTGATCCCTGAATTACATTTAACCATTCACTATTTTACTAGTTTTAAATATTCATCTCTCGATGATTATGCTGCAGAAGAACGTGCTGGCTGAAGGTGCACCCTCCGTCAGGTCACAAAACCAGCAACATTGGCAGCTGCTTCTAAAGATTTTCTTCAAGGTAAGTCTTGACTATTGCTAAAAATAACACTGCAAACTAATTCTAAACTAGGCACAGCACTGGCAAGGAAAGGCGCTGTACTTCCACAGCCTCTTTTCAACGAAATTATTTGGAAGAGGCAAAAGTTTGTGGCTTTTTTGAAAATTTGTCTCAAGAAACCATCTCGTACCTGTGAAAGTTACCGCATTTACCATGGACACAGCAGCACAAGAGACCAGCACAAAGGTGATGGATGACGAAGCAGCCCCCCAGCCCGCAGCAGGGGTCTGGGCCTGACCCCCCGCTCCAGCACAGGGCAGCCGTGGGGAGCATGGCTCTGCCTGCCCCAGGGCCAGCACATGCCCCGTCCTCACACCTCGCTGGGGTCAGCTTTAGCATTTGTGCCACCATAAGCCATGCTGGGGGACTCTGGCATAGCCCACCCTAGGGACTGTGGAAAGCTGACTGACCACGCAACCAGACCCACTGCTGCCTCGCCTTACGTTCAGTGTTCATGCAGGACATGGAGGAAGCATCTTCCCTTGGAAACAAGTTTTTCTTTCATGTGGGCGAACCTAACCAGTTAGAACTGGTCGACCTGCAGATGAGTTCACCATGTGAATTTGTGGATTTAAAGAGAGAAGGCTGCAACAGTCCGTGATCCATCCTTCTCCCTTCCCTTCACATCTTCTAAGGAAGACCAGAGCTTAAACAGATCTCAATTTAAGATAGGAAATAAGATGGGAAATTGGTCAGCGGGAGAAGCATTTTGAGAGTAAAAGGCTATGAAGCTCAGCAACCTGCTTATCTGCTCTGATGAACCATGAGCCTTGTCCTACCAGCCTCTGCTTGTCTCGGATCAAGAGCACTAGCAATTCCTTCACTTCTCACTCATACCTCACTTTTGCCTGAGGCTACTGTGACCAGAGCAACCAGCCAAAGCTTGTTCTGCATGTCAGCCATGCATGCCAAGGCCCAGGAGCCCACCTGAACCCGGGCTGCTCATCAGTACACAGAGGTGCTGGGCACTCAGAGAGCCCTTACAGGGACACTGTCTGCTGGGACCCAACATGAGGGGGCACTGCCAGTATTCCTTCTAATAAGCCCAAGGCAGTTTCACATGCTGGATGTCAGCCCTCCCTGTTCAGGCTTTTAGGAAACCAGAAGCTCAGCTGGAGCTCAGAGTCCCACCAAAGCATCGGTCCTGTTACATCCAAGGTCTTCAGCACATGCAGAAAGGAGAGGTCTTTTCTTTCTCCAGTACACACCAGGAACCCCTTTAATCAAGTTTTTAAACATTTCTGTACACAAGCAATAAAGACAGTAGAAATACTAGCATGACTGCAGGTACAGCTGGGCATAAATAGTTCTTGTACAGGGAGAAATACTTCACACACACACACAGATCACAACTACACTGCAACAGAGAACGGTAAACACTTACCACATGGCTGAAGGACTTACAGACCCTGAATTAACAGTGGGATGCAAGTTTTCCTACAAAGGAGGAGGCAAGGACTGTATCAACATCTCTGTCTCCTCTCCCCTTAATTTTATTAGCCCACTTCCCAGTGTTCCCCTTGCTTGGAAAGGGACTCTGCTCCCCCTGACCATACACATCAGGAGAAAAGGAAGACAGCAACCAGGCTTTTTAAACCCATGTTCATTGACTGTGCTTTGAATAGCTCCATGGTCTCATCTGAATCAGCTGCCTGGAACTACAACTTGGAAAAAAAAAGAAAAAAAAAAAAATCACTGCTTTCCTCACCTTCTGCCTCAGTACTATGAAATGAGATACTGTATCTTTCTGAATACTTTCCATTAAATACTCCCCTTATTAAAATTATTAACTGCATCAAATTTCTCCTTGGACTGTCAGAAGCCTTTAACCAATGTTCACACATTGCCAGATTAATTTGTAATTTAAAAATTATATTGCATTACCTATCTCAGCTATATGACACTTGCCTTTAAAAAATGGAATACTTCATGGCGTTTTGAAAGTGTTTCTTATTCAAGCACAGAGGAGGTGATGGGAGGTGGCAGTTATCTGTTATGCAAAGTTATTAAATATAGTTAATACCATACAACAGTTAATCACTGCAGCAGGACTCTCATTTTGGCCACTCAAAGGGAGCCATAGGTGCCGTTCTGCATTCTATTCACCAACACTTTTCACCATCCCCTAACACTTCACTACCATGCCATTCAAAAGCAGAGAATAATTCAGGTTGGGACACACCTCTGCATGTCATCTAGTCCAACCTGCTGCTAAAAGCAGATAAATCAGATCAGGTTTCTCTGAGATTAATCTAATTGAGTCCTGAACAGCTCTGAGGGCAGAGCCCCAACCTCTCAAGGCACCCTGTTCCCCTTTTGCCCATCCTCATGGTTAATTTTTTTTTCCTTATACCCTAATATTAAAGTACAGGAAAAAAACCCAATCTAACTGAAATCTTGGGACAAGCAAGGAAAAGAAAGCAAAAAAAAAAGAGAAAAATACAAATAAGCAGAATATAAGTTACATTGTTAATTGCACCTGAACACCAGTGTCAAATACTTCTCCACTGGTAAAAAGTAACATGCCATCTTTAGCAGCCATAAAAGCTCAAGACCTCACTTACCTCTTCACCTGGAGGACTGTAGCTCCGACACTTTATTGCCTTTTCTCCCTTCTGTGCAAAACACACGTTTTTCCTTGGGTGTCTCCCAACACAGCACCCCAGGCCTCCCCACATTCAACTTTAGAGGCCTGGGAACACCATCTGACTGTAGTGCCCAAATCATTCTAATTTACAGAAAAACAGTTCAGGAACTCAGTCTGTACTTACCTACCAATAGAAAAGAGGAGTGACTTTGGGAAGAGTACCAAGAAATGCATTTGTAGAAGGCAACATCTGTGCGTGAGCGTGCATATGGAAAGCTGAAACAAGAACCAGCACCTACACTGGTTACAGGTATCAACCACATAACTTCCACCAGCACTTCTTATCCCTCAATGAATTAATCTACCTCATCTTCATCTCAATACAAGCACTAATAAACTACACACTCTCTCTTCCATTCCATGTAAAGCCAAACTTTTTTCCCCAGTAGCAGCAGTCTATTCCAGAGGCAGAGGGATCACGTATTCCTATGGAAGGGCGAGAGTTAGCCCTGCAAGGCAGCATACAAGCCACGCTCCCCAGCAGTCCCTTGAATTAAGGTTTTGGCCATATGGCTGAAATTGTTTCCAAGCGCATTTTATGTAGCTGCAGATATCCCGACTCTCCCTTGTTGAGCCAGGAGGGGATTGCAGGCCAGCCGTGCTGGTGGAATGTACACTTTGCTGCCACGGAGAGGCAGCCTCCACCCACACATTCTTCCCTTGGCCAAGGCAGCTCGGCACTAACAGCTCTGCAGCTCCTTAAACACAAACACACCTAACCAAAATTACAGCTACGGGACAGTAAAGCCCATACACAGACTCGGTACAAATTCCTAAATTACAGAGCTGCAGGGGTGTCCCCGCACCATGCAGCAGTGCAAGCCCTGTGCAGAGATACGCCACTTTCAGAAGCATTTTACCAGCACCAGTGTGAAATTCGGATGTGACACCCCCTTCACACCATTACACTGCTGGAGGTTGATGTGCTGGTTGCCATGTTAAACACCCCGATCCGGAGGGGTCCTCCCCGCACCGTGCTCCCCGGCGTTGCTTGGGCATCCCCCAAGTGCTCCGAATGCAGCCGCAGGCTGCGCTCATAGCCAGAGGCAGAACGGGTTAGAAAAGCGCTCCTCAGACAAACCACTTTTAAAAGTGCTTGTTTCCAGAAGGCCTGGTTTTGTCCAAAGAAACGCCGAAGTGCCATTTTAAGTTACACAGAGTGGGTTTACAATGAATTCTGACAAAAGAACGAGTACAAAATATACCAAATGTTGCTAATTACCAAAGCTGGAGACCCCCAGTTGAGCACCATGAAAAGTTAAGAAACAGTCACCAAACACAAACAGCAGCACAAGTAATTTCACTTCAAGAATAAATTCCGTACTGGTTTAAGAAGTGTAGCACTGGAATATATGGAATATAAAAACATAAATTGTCAGAGAAACAACTGTTATTTACTGGTGGTCTGTTGCACTTCTATAAATATATTAGCAGGACTTCATAAACCTCAAATAGTTAAATTCCACTATAGTGAATTTTGAAGAAAAACTATTGCAGAAGAAATAGCATTTTGTATTTAGTCTGGTTTTAATTAAAGCTTCTAACTCCTAATTTGACCACAGGGATGTTACTTTTTGGTATAATTTTTTTTATTTTTCTTTAAATGAAGTAGGTTACGATTACTACTGACAACTGCCTGGATGCATTTGCAATTCACTTTGAGAGATTAATTAAGGCTTGTTTTCATGAGAGGGACAAGATTTTTTATAGCAATTAAAATTAGTTTTAAAGTTATAAAGTATTTTATAGTAATTACTAAAATTATTCCTAGAAAATTGATTCTTGGATTGAATTAAATATCAGTCACTTTAAGAATTCTGCAACATGTATAAGTACCTTCTTCAACCTTTACCAATTTGGGACTAATTCCCATAACAGTCTTGCTTCAGGTTCAAGTGTATTTAGATTGTATTTAGAATTTAAGCAACAAAGCCCCAAATGTGCTTCCAAAACCTTACTTCTCAGCTGCTGCCTAAAACTTCGCACCACCTAACTCATCAGGCATCTCTTCTTCCAGGGACATTTTGAAGAGCACAAAGTCAGTCCTGACCCCTCCTAACAAGAAAGCAACTCCTCAGAAGTTTCTGGCCACGAATCTTGAGCAGACACAGGTGTTACTCTGCAAGCACAACCAACACAGAAATTAGCAAGGAAAAGGCTTTCAGCAATACCTCTCTGCTCAAAATGTATTACTGGTAAGGTTCAAGCACTTTTCTCCTCACCAGTACTTCATTTGCTGGGTTTCATAAAGGAAGCTTGCTCCTCTTCAGGTTCTAGACCTCTCTAAGAATATGGTGTCCTTGTCCTCTTTACTGTGCATAGCCAATGCACTCAAAACAGTTTTAACTAGTATTTCACAGCTAGAAGTCAGTAGCAGCTGATACTGCTGTCACACACCACAGTACATACATAGTTAACCAGAAATATTTCAGTATTTCACAGACACAAAAACACCTTCCAAAATAAAAACCTCATCAGTCTCAGCACAGATGCTAAGACCTCAAAAGACCTGAAAGTAAAAAAATGTTTCTCTTGAAGAGAAATACCCTCCTGCACATACTTGCAAGTACACCTCTCCTGTAGCTGGTTTGGTGGTCAGCCCATTATTAGAGCCCATTATATTTCAGAGCATTACAGGTATTGAAAGGATTAAAAACAAATTCAATCCTCTGAATAGAGAAGTGAAAGATTCAATATATTAACACGATTTAAATTGCCAAAGTCATAGCCCAGAAAGTAGACCTTTCCATCTAACTGAAGGAGTGCTGACGATACACCAAAGACTGGCCTAATCACTGTGTTTATTGGCTCATTTCCACTGTAATTTAAATATGTCCAAAAAGCTATGTTAAAATAGGTTGAACATCTGAAATTAACAATTACTGTACCTACTTAGATAATGAAGATGCATAGTATACAGCTGAAACTCATTAATAAAAACTTCCTAATGGTGCATTGGATTAAGGTTTCAATAGTGTTTTTCTCGCTCACTAGACATGAAGACAATTATTAACAGTGACAGAAAATTATTCCATACCACAGAGGTATACCCATTAATATTCTCCTAATGAGAGCTGAGCCCCCCAAAAAAGATGTAATTTAGTCCTATATAGCACTGCAACGGATAGTGGTGTCATTACTAATTCTTAAACATCTAGATGCAATGAATACACAGAAAGAGTGTAATAACAAACCCAAAGCTCTTTAGCATTACATTTTAATTGAAGATCTTGACATTTTTGTATCTTCAGTGGAAACACATTTTCGTATGTAGCATGGTCTTGCAAAATACAGAGTACATAAGCTGTCTTTATTTACTCCTGCTCAGTTCCACAAGGCTAAGTTGTATATTGCTCCAATACAATCTATAAATGAGTAATTGTTCAAAGTATTTCTGTTCCCATTGATGTCCTTTTCCATTAATTTTCTCCCTTCAGAATAGGCAACAATTCACCACTTTCCTTTAGTTCCTGTAAAGAAATATATACAGCAATTATTCTTTATGTACATTTTGTGATTATGCTAACAAGATTTCAACAGGGACAGTTTAGGGATAAGGAAATCAATTCACTGGCTATTAAGTGAATGCACTAGATGACCCACTAGAGGTCCCTCTTGACCAAGACACTGAAGTTCATAATGTTGTATTTAAATTCTATTTTGTGTCTATTTAGTAAGAGAGGAAACTTACTTAGTTAAAAGATACACCTTCAAAAGAATTGGTTGTTGTCAACTTTACCCAGTAAATCCCATGATATATCCCCTTCTAGATGTAATTCAGGATACATTTTAGGCATACACAAAATTTTACAACATCCAAAATGCCTTCCACAAAATGAAAAAATGACCATCCATTGATAAGATTGTTACTACCACACATTAAAATGAGACAGTAAGAGAGTTGTAGGAGTTCTAAATAAGACGTGCTTGCCCATATTATCTTGATGACTTAAATTCAAATTATAAGACTGTTAACTTACTCAAGAGCTAGATAACACCAGGAAATAATTTTAAAATAACATGTTGTGGAGTATATATTCTTTTCCCACATCTCAAGAGAAACAACTGTCTCAATCTTATTACATGTTATGCTATATTATGGAATGCATTTTAAAATACTGACAACATTCATCTGCCCATACAAATTAGTCGGTGTGAAGTGAATACAGTCCAACAATGCAAACAGACAAATTACATTTAAATACCAGTGAGAGAAGTATTTCACAGCATCTCTGCAATGCCCAAGACTATACTTACTGATCACTGAAATAACCCACACACTTGTTAAATAAATAAAATTAAAGTAATCTATATAATTTAAGTAATACCAGTATTTTTAGAACTAAATGAGATTTATTGATTGTATCTTCCCAGGAGTTACAATGTCTGAGGAATTGGCTATAAAACATTCAGACAAGAATGGGCTCAAGAGTATTTGGGGTTTAGAACACTGTGCCTGCTCTGTTACAAAAATCAAAAACCACAGTTACAGATGCAGATCTATTTTTGTTGCTTCAGGGTCTGTTCAAACAACTACAATAAACCTTACTTTCTTCCAGGAATGAGACTGTTTGCTAGGAAGAAATGTCTCACCCACCTTATTTGAGAAAAGCAATGTCAGAAGTAAAACTAGGAAGAGAAACCTGTAAAAATGCACCCATGGGGTAAAAATGGTCTTTACAGTAGCAGTAACTGACTGCTGTCAAGAAAATACATTTCACTGCTAAATCTTGGCATATGAGAATGCTAGAGATTTAGAGCTCCTTTCAACTGTATGTTGAGCTAATAGAAGTCACAGTAAAAGTAACCAAGTCATTTGGTTTCAAGATCTAGGGCCGCCACACAGGAATTTCTGTATGTTATGGGCAGAACACATTTCTACAGTTTTAAACAAATGGTCAATTTACATCTCAAACAAGATTCTCCCATTCCTACCTTAACAATGTCCACCCCTCCAACAAGTTCACCTTTCACATATAATTGAGGATACGTTGGCCAGTTTGAATAGGTTTTTAATCCTTGCCGCACCTAAGAAAAATAATCTTATATGTAAACTTCAACTTCAGTAAAAGCAACAATGAAATCCGCAATGATGGAGAAGCTTAATTACCTCTTCATCTTCCAGTATGTCAAATGTCTCATAATCAACGCTAGAGGAAAAAAAAAAAAAAACAAACACAACAAAATCATCTACTGTGGAGTTTTGCAATCTAAGACCCTCAAAAATCAACACCTTATGCACCAAGAACTGTAGTACAAAAAATGTCTAGTTTCACGGGAAACTCCTTATAATGCACATATTTATAATGTATACCTTAGGCTCTGATTGCAAAAATGTGTTCAAAGTAATTCCATTCCCTATTAGCTTAAACATTAAAAAAAACCACACTAAAAAAAACCCCCACCACACACACATACTTCAGAAGTTTGGAATCAACCAGCTACAGCTATTTCACCATCTTCATACACCACTTGCGTAAAAACACAAAAATAAATTTGATTTCTGGTTGATTCATGTATGAGATTTGGTATGCAATTCCTAGTATTCTAAGAACTAGCACTCTTCAATAACCAGCAAGTATGTAGATTCCTGCAAGTGAACTAGGGCCAGTGACAAAGAACAACAATTTGAGTTAACTGCTACAGATTTCCGAGTTGTATATTGATATATAGTTATCTTATCTCAAAAAGCCCATTCTAACATCTAGTAATCAAGACAACTGCTTAACCTCTAACTAGCAGTACAAATGAAATAGGAGTTTATTCAAAGGAAGATGATACTAATCTCTCTCACTACAGAAAGAACTGCTTTGAAGAGGAAAACTGAGGCTAGATAACATGAGAGACTCCAAGATTAAGGAAACAGATCAAGAGAGATCTCTCCAAGACGTGCTGCTTATCAGAGTGGAAGGATTTCTTTCATGTCAACAATCACAGAAAAAAAAAAGAAAAAAATTCACTGTTGCAATAAACTCCTCAATCCAAGCAAGACAATCACTACATAGTAGTGCTAAAGCAGTGTTAATATCTGACACGCCACATTTGACTTGGTATCAAATAAGCATAGTAGTTATTTACACTATACGCTTTTACATAAAGATATTTTAAAATACTCTTGAACAAAGAAAATTATATTTGGGGAAGTCTTCCACTAGTATTTTCCAAACTCTTTATTTATAAAATGTAGTTTTTAAAACAGAACTGGCTTCCCAGATTCAATAAAAAAAAAAACAAACACTTACGTACCCAGTACTATTTATGATTTCTATAATTTGCTTGCTGAATCCACATTTTGCCATCTAGAATGCAAAACACACATATGTTAAAACATATATCTGCTATATTTAATACACAAAATTCCAGGTCCTCAAGCTACACCAAAGCTATTACCAATTTATTGCTAGTGATGACCTTACTGGATGAGCAATACTGCTAATCCCTTTTTCATTCTTCTTTATATTCTTTGAGCTTTAAACAGTACTGAATGTCTCTTTCTTTACATACTCTGCTGAAATAAATGAAAACATTGAGAATATTAAACACTTTCCTCAGCTGTGGTATGAAATGACACAAGGTGAATCTGTTTTCCGGGTTTGGCAATGCTATCTTGTAAACTAGTTAGGCTTGATTATTTTCTGAACATTCAAAAAGCCAAAGCTATAGGTATGATGGGTATAAATGGCTTATATGCATTTGTAAAATAGACATGTTTTATTTTCAGACACACACTACCCTTTACTTTCCATTCTGGAGAGAATAGCAACCTATACTCAACTGATAAATAGGTTGCATGTACGGCAACTCCCAACTGAAATTAGTAATTGAAAGTATCTACTGCAAACTCTTCATATTGACAGTGTAAGGACATAGAACACCCATCATTTTTTAGATATTGAATTTTTAATCTTCTTATTGGTGATTTCACTCCACCAGTAGCTCAAGCAAAATCAAAGCGTGTTAAGCAACCTGCCCAAAGTCTTGCTTTTCATAGGCAAGACACAGGGTTTTATTGGAAATAAAGTGCATCTCTTTAGAAGACCTAAGCCCATCTAGCTCATCACCACTGTTTCAGTGAGTCAGATAACCCACAGGGTTCCAGTGGCTATGAAACAGCTTAGTAAAACAGCCTACACTACTCTTAAAAGTATCTGTTGTTAATATACAGAGAAGGCTTAGGGAACTAATGAGAAAATTAAATGGAAAGACAAGTCACATGAATGAGCTCAGTCCCCTAGCTCTGTACCCTTTAAAAAAATACCATATAAACAACTCTCATAACATGCAATCACTAACAACAATTACTGTTTAGGGTACACCACTCCAATGAAAAGTCTGAGTTAGGTGCCATTCAAGTAATTTTGACAGGAAGAATTGCAGTGCCTTGCTGTTCAGAAGGGAATAATTTCTCCCTTGGCTACTCTGTTTGAGTATGCAACACAAAGCAATAGACTGACCTTTTCGTTTACAGTCATTTGTTATTATTTTAATCCTAACTGTTAGCAGTTGTCTGTCTTCAGTCACTACCTTCATTTCAGTGAGCAAGATAATTAATTAAGTGCAGCTTAAAGACACCAGGCATAGACCATTCCACACACATGAGAAAAAGTGGATCATTTATGGTATGTGGCATTATACTTTAGCCTTAAAAACATCTAGCAGCTTTTTTTAAATGCAGTTGTGAAAGCATGAAGTGAGAGAAATTAAAAAGGATAGGACACCCGATCCAATTAGGTCAACCGAGGGAAATTTCAAGAAACATGTATCCAGAGATAAAGTTTTGGGCAACACTCAAACTGTACGCCTCAAGTAAGCTAGCCATTAGGGGCAAGCACTCAGACCATCATAAGAAAATCCATTATCTGCAAAGACAATCAATAACTAAAACCAAAAGGACATGCACAGTTCTTCCATTCATTCCTGAATTGTAGATCAATTGACAGATGTCACTGCAGGGCATCAAATTCCCTGATTTTACCGTAACACAGCTATTAGCATTTTAGCAATATATATCCATCAGGTAAAATAGGGACTGCTCTCCTCTGGCTTATAGAAGTACCAAATAAAAAGACAAATCTTCCCAGCACCATTAATTTTCATTAAGCAGGGAAAGCAAGGAAAAAAAGGTAATTGTCAGTGTTTAAAAAACTGTTTAAATATATTCTGAAACATTTAATCTTACCTGTTTGCTTCCTTTCATAAAAAGCATCACAGGAGCTTTGTTTATCAAGATTTTAAGCCTACAGAAGGCATAAAAAGACAGACATAGAACAGCTCGGTTATTATCCCAACCTTTGTTTCGACAGGAAAACAAAATGCAAAAGTGGAAAGATAGCACCTTACACCTTTACCAAATACATTTAAAGCATTATTATAAGCAAGTCTATTAATTTAAATTGCTTACAGTAACTCTAATGAATGAATTTGAACCATCCTGTTACTTTTAGAGCAATAATTTACTTTTCTAGATTGACCTCTTAAGTATCAAGCAGCAATAAGTTTAAAGAGAAACATCATTTTAGGATATTTTAAATACCATGCCTATATTTAGTGACATACTGCTTTTTTTCCCGTACTGAATATAATACTTGGCATTTCTTATTCTCCATGTGAGAATGCCTTTTGCAGAGTAAGAGCCATACCTATTGTCCATCAGTCATAAGATCTATGGACTTACGGACTAAGGACTAATGACTACTGAAATTCAGGAATAGGTCTGTTTTGCCTCACTGTGCCCTGCCCACTTCTGGTCTACCCACACAACCCTCAGACACTCCCCCTCTTTCCCTCTCCTTTTAGGAAAGGCTTTCTATGACAACTGATGGAAAAAGTTAGCAAAGACTCCCGTCCAACAGTTGCCTGCTGAGGGCAAACTACCCTCTATAAAATGCGTAACAGGTGATCATTTTCTGTAAAAGGTCACTTTGAATGATTCGCACAATGCAAAAAGACTCTAGACTGGAGAATCCAGGGTCTTTGCAAAATAAAACTAAATGAAGTTTTGTTGGTGACCTACAGCCTTTGCATGTGTAAACCTCAAAAGAATTTTTGCAACCAAGTTGTCTTTAGGGCAAAAAGCAACAGCAAAACTAACAGCTACAGCAAGGGTGAGCTACAGTAACCTGAGCTGGTTCCCCAGCTGTCAGATCTGTTTCATGAAACCAAGCTGATTTCCAGAGTTCATTTTCAAGAGTATTTTCAAGTGAAGACGCACAGTTAATTGGTGGAAAGAGATCAAACATCGAGTAAAGGAACATAATTTAGCATTAAATAGATTCTACTACTGATATCCCTTCATTCTATTAAGTCTTGGCATGTTTGACTAACTACCACATAGGGTTTTTCTTATGAGTGACTGGTAAGAGTGAATATAGTTTGAAAGAGATGTCAGTTGCTCAGAAGTTAAGTATGAGGTTAGCTACAAAGAAAAACTAATCTGTGTCATGGAAAAAGAACTTCCCACTTGTCACCAGAAAAAAGACGACAGACCTCAGCTAAACATCATGTGTTAACCCAAGAAACAAACACCTACTGAAAGACAAAGAACAAACTAGGCAACAAGAAGCTACTTGTGACTTATCTGGTAAATTTTTAGCCAGTTTTCCTTCGGGCCACTTCTACATCAAAATTTGATAAAATTAATAAAAACTTCACACACCTGTTCAAAAGATGATGATGATGCTCCTTTAGGGAGACATTTAGCTACACCAACAATTTTAATCTATTAAAACAGATTAGGTAAGCAGAGGACATTTCCCATTACCTTCTTTCCCCAAAATAATTAAGCAAAGCAAAAAAACTATGTATACATTCAATAAAGTTGCAGCTTATGCAAGCTTGCAAAAAGGAAGGAAGAGACTAGAGGAAACTTTCTAAAATAAGGTTTTCAAAGGCCATACTGAGACAATTGCATCTTTACCTATAATTTAATCTCAAATTGCAAAAGGTAGTGATTGTTTTTTGTGGCCTTGGTGAAACAATTTACAAGTTACCCTACTAGAGTAACAAAAAATAAACGTCAGCCCACAGAACAAATTAAAAAGGAATTAGTAAATACACAGCTGTAGAAGTACATCTACTTTATCACTATATTGAAATGGCTTGCATTAAATTATTTCTCCACTGCACTGAGAAGGCAAAAGAACCAGAACCAGTCACATCTAGAGCACTGTAAAACTCACACTTACCATCCTCAGACAGCAAGTGGGAATCTATGCTAACATATTTGCCTTCAAGGTACAGGCCACCTTCTTGGTAAACCAGCCCCCCTTTGCATGTCTTAATGGCACTATTCACATAAAAACTAGAAAAAAGTCACATCTACTAGCAACTTCTCAAACAGAATGACTTGTCAGATATCTGGAGCTTGACTGCCTGGGGCACGCCAGAATTTCAAACAAGCAAATCTTCAAATGGGAAGGTTAAAGGACGACAAATTGGTTTCTAGATACTACATCTGATTCAGGAAGCAACACACTTCCTACTGCTGCAGCATATATTCATTTTGCCAAGGTGAAAGAAAACAGGAACTGAAGGACATGAGTAATCAAGAAAAGTGAGGAGACAAGCCTAGATGTTTTCTCCAGTGACATCATAGTTATGAAGTCTACACCAAATGAAGGTAACAAAAGCTACTAATGTTTAAAAGATGATTTTCCCAGTTATCTTTAAAGAATAAATTCTTAAAAGAGAGGCAAGAAGGAATCTATATATTCCTGCTATAATTAAAAATTAAAAAACTACAAATACAATAAGAGTAAAGCCTACTGGAACAGTATAGTTTTATATTAAGTGATGCTTACTGTATAGAAAACAGACCATATTAAACAAATGCAGCTGTTCTGTAATTAAAGAAAATCTTGGCACACTTCTGATAAAGTCAAAGAACAGGAATTTATATAAGGGTTCCCCTATATAAATGAACATACAGGAAACCTCAAAAATAGACACCCTTAAAATAATGACATAATACATCACACCTGTCCTCCAACTTCTGTGCCTTCGGACAGACTGTGTCCAGCTCTCCAGATGCCTCAAGCTCCTAGAGAGATTGGGGAGAAGAAAAATCAGATGTAAAAAGCAAGAAAAACATGCTTCTGACAACTAACAAGATTAAAAATGTTTCTAACCTTGACAATATCAAGTCCACCTATAAGCTCTCCAGCTACATACAGCTGAGGGTAAGTCGGCCAATTAGAATATGTTTTCAGACCCTGACGAACTTCTTCATCAGAAAAAATGTCAAAACTGCTAAATGAAATACCATGTTTGTTCAGTATCTCCACCATTTGTTTGCTGAAACCTGCAAACACAAAAAGAGGAATTACATATAATTTTAAACAAAGCATTCCCATGTCTGTATGAAACCTTATTCATTTAAAAAATGCAATTCTTCTAGATGGTAAGTTCAAAACAGCTCTAGTGTGTTATTCTTTACTCTGTAAATATCCTCAAATATTATAAACAGGCAAAAAACATATTTATTACTGCGATTACAAAACCAAAGTATATGGACAGCTTGGCAAGTCTGGTGCTTCTCTATTTAGAGAGCTACAGAGCAAGTAACCTTCATATAAGAGTCTGTTGTTCCAACACACAATTAAAGCAAAGTTAAATGCATTCCCTTATTCTGCCTTTTCCAGCTCTTCTTCACTGAGCATTCACAAAGAATAAAAGCTTCTTAATGACCATAACAGCATCTTCAGTATCTTTCATTTCATTCCTCTAATTGCACATCACTTTCTCTACCCCTGTCATTTCTTCCTCCAGCTACTACTGAACTTATCCTACACCAAATGTGGATAAAGTTGACACACCAAGTGGCAACCAGGTTTTAAACACACTACTGTGTCACTAGTTTAACTTAGAAACTTGGCTTTTATAATGTTTTCTACTACTTTTGCTTTAAGATCACGTACTTTCCTACTTCATGGTAAAAGGCAGACTCCTTTTTATTTTTTAAAATCTTTATGTTCACACAAGTACTTAATATTATTTTACTAACCTTGTGACACTTTCATACCATGTTTTGTTTTCCTTTATGACAGATCTTCATTATGTCCTACTTTGACAACACTCTCTCAGGAGGATATTAAGCACTGAATATTATGATGTAAACATCCAGATTTTCTAAGTATATTGTGTGGCCAAGCTGCGAAGAAAAGTTTCTCCCTTCTGTAACTAAGCACCTTTTTCCTAAGAAAATAGTCACATTATTTGTAAAAAGTTGCGTGTATGAAAATTTTAACATTATAGAATTTACAGTCCATAATCACCTGAATCTTCTTACACTAGAGGGAAACCCACATGAAATTTCACTTTCAAACAATTCTCCTTCAACTCTATTTTAAATTCACCATTCTCATTAAAGTGAAACATTGATTATTTTTTTTTAAAGAAGATAAATTGTTTTTTTAAATCATTAGTCTCTACAGAAACTCTTCAAAATCACTTTAAAAACCAAAACACACACATACACACCACCCACACCTAGGCTGTACCCTTTATGTCAACAAGTCCATTCTTTATGGAGTAACTTGAAAGGAAACCTTAGACTGATGTTCAGTCATCTTCATTCACTTAACACTGCCACTGATGCGGAAGCACAAACAGTCCTCCAGAGAAGACATCAGCCTACTGGATGTTTCACAGTGTGTTCCAGATATTTACTCCGTAGGAAAACAGATGAGAAGAGGTCTGCTGCACTTTACAACACAAGGGAGCCAATGCCTTGACCTTTAGGACTGATGATCAAATCTTGATTCACAACTCCACTGTTCCTCCATAAGCTATTTGCTCTGCTATGAAAATTATGCTTATCAGGAAAAAACACTAAGTACGTTGCAACACCTTGAAAGATTTTGGAGTTTTGCTTCATTTCTAACACATGGTCTTTATCCTACAGTATTTCAACACCTGCCACTGTTGCTTGCATGCACACCCCTTCTAAGGAAGTAGAAGCCTCCTAGACAACGCTATCATATGGTTTGCAAAAAGGATCCATGAGAATTTGTCCATAAATCAATATGATAATAATGTGCGTTTTATATCATTGCCACCTCATTCTGTTTTGGATTCAAATGCCCTTGCAATCCTACCAATTCCCTCAAAGAATTCCAACAAATGCTGTGCAGACAAATGAAAACCTCTATACAAATATTAAAAATAAAAAAAAAAAAAAGGAAAGACAATGCTTAAAGGCTTTAATAAAGGAATAGAAAAATAAAGACGCTTTAAATGGGAAAAAGAATCAAAGTGCCATAGAAGAATAACCTTTGATTTCAGCTTGCAAGACCACCTATTAGTTTTTGAAATATGGATTTTTACTACAGCTTTCTGCACTTTTCATGATCTGCAATTTATTGAGATATGAAGTAGCAGTATTTATATGTACAGCATCTAAGTTGCTTTTCTTTCTACAACTGAAGTGTTAAGTTCATGTACAGCCTGAAGTAAAACACAGATTCTGAAATTTTTCATACATCTGGGAGTTCATTAGTAAACAGCTAAAGGCTGATTGCTGATGGTTATTCCATCGCCAATATATTAACTCATTTCTACTGTAAGGAACTGGGGAAAAAAAAAGCTTTATTTTAGCTGTAGGCAATTACATGCAAACTAGAAAGATTGATTGGTTGTGTTTCATTTTGAAGGGTTATGGTAGCAGTCTGGAAGTGTTATGCTTAGGGATAAAGCGCCAGAACAGCTTTACTTTCATAACAAAAGATTTAGGTTGAATTTCTGAAGAAATGCCATACATGCATTACAAGGAATAATTAAACTGCTAACAAAATGTTTTAAGCAGTTATCTAGATGATCACAAATGCCACTCCAGATTCTACACCAATAAAAACACCCTAAATAAATTACGGTATTGATGAAGCAAATAAACAAATACTGCCACAGTCCAAATGAATTTGCTGAAATAATACAACATACATAGTAACCACATACAATTGCCAGTAAACACATAGCCAAGGGCACAAACCTTACTTTACACTATGCTTAGCTGGCTTTTCCAATGAAGAAATTACGAACTACAAGATTATCCCAAAATACACTGCTGGATAGGGTTCCCTCTACTTGCCAACTGCACTGAAGTCTTGAGTGCAAGACTATTATTTGTATCAAAATAGGTACAATTCAAAAGTATCTTCACCTTTAAACAAGCATGGCTCCTTTTAGTTAATTTTATTTCTATTACTCCTACTACTGTTATAACAGATCCATATCATCTTTGACAAAATGTTAAATTACCTTTACCTTGAAAAAGACTGTCTATTCTAGGAAATTGAATGGACCCAACTTACTAACATCGCCCAACTATTGCCAGAAACTACCACAGCAGTCTAAAGCAGGCACAGTATTTAACTGCAAAATTAAGAGCTGTAAATTCAGATTATTTCATGTGTTGCACTACATTTGAATACTTCCAACGTACCTCTATTTAGGTAAGTACCTCCTGTGCATTTTTCATGGGGGACCAGGGATCAACTGTAAGAACTGAAAGCTTGAAGAAGTATCTACTTTATCTATTAAGACATGCAAATGAACCTGTATTATACTTTTAAGTTGCTTTCCATATTGAGTTTATGATGAAGTACCTAACTATCCTAAAACTTGATGCCTCAATGTCTTTTTTCGCTTGTGTTTTTTTGTGGGTTTTTTGTTTGGTTTTTTGGGTTTTTTTTTTTCCAAATAGCCTCACAATGCTCTCCCATCAAAAATTCAAACACATGAGAAACAGTAAAGGGTCTTTTCTCTACATAACTTTAAAATCTGCCCAGTGTTCTGCTCAATGCCCTTTAGAAAGCCAGCTCTCTACTTAACACCTGCAGAAATCCAAAGGAGAAACAGTGTGCCAGTGCCATGAACTGATCATGCCGACACAGAGGCTGACTCGGGTGTAACAGAACCTGGGCACACAAGGAGTGCAGGAGAGACTCACCACTGCCTGCACAACACCTTTGAGCTCACCACGGACATAGCAAGAACCATGCTCTGCTCCTACAGCTTGCCACACACCTGCCAAACAACTCACAGCGCAAGCACAGCAGGTTCACTAACAATAGTGCCACATTAGCATCCAACACAATTAAACTTAAAGCATGTGTATCTGAATAACCTAAACTGTAGACACCTCAAATGCACTCATAAATATCAGGAGCTCATCAGAGCAGTGCTCTATTACGTACAGGTAGACTTGCCGAGTCTACTTCTGAATAAGCCAAAATTTCCATTCCTGCAAAATTATCTATAAATTCCTATGATGGTATGTAACTTTCACACACCTATAACTGTACTATTACATAATACAAATACAGAATTATCTATACATAAATAGATGGAACTTCATCAGCTCTTCGTAGGAGCAACTGCCTATGCACAAACTGCTAGAATCCCAACCTAATACACAACAGCACAATGAATGTGGAAGTTCTGAAATCTATGGTTATTTCTGAAACCATTTCTACCAAAGTGATTCTGGGACCTGTTAGTGCATTGAAATGAAACAGCCACCTCAAAATTAGAAAAGGAAAAAGAAGGAGAAAAATAGAGTGTGCAGGTACCAACACAGTAGAAGCCCAATACAGTACGTGAAGCCTCAGTACATACAGGATCTTGCACTTCCTCTCGTATTTCTGTAACCCTTTCACAGCAACACCTGAAAAAGCAGATTGTAAAATGGCATGCAAATATTTTAAAAGCAGCTGAAAGTACACTTAGGTACAGAAGGCAGAGGCAGTAAGAAAAGCTGCACACAAGCTGTAAGCAAGAGCTTCATCAACCTGAAGTAGCCTGGACCAAGTTACAAGACTCCTCTCGCTCTGCCAAGGCAGGATTACCCTCTACAGCAAATGGCCCAGATTGACATATATGTTTGACATGCTTTAACCACTGCTTCTCTTTCAAATATTGTTTCATGACTTTTACACATAAACCTTCCTTCTCGAAAAGGGCAGCACATACTAAACTCGCTCCAATTAACAGCACTTGACAGCAGACTCTCCTCCTTTCCTGCCCCTAATACACAATATCAGTCCAAAGCTGCTCTTTGTAATTCAATCCAGACAGGCCCATCCAGCAGCTTCACCACTGTTACCACTCTGCTCAGCTCCCTCATTTATCAAGCATTGGTCCTGACACAAAACCACCTGAAGTTAATGAAAAGACTCTTATTTACTCTATGGACCCAAATCCTCAATTTCAATAACTAGAACTATATAGAACTGCGTAAATAGCTCTCCTGCAATAGAATGCCTTCCCAGATAAAATGCAAATTAGCAGAGGCTGTTTGGCAAGTCATGTATCACAAATCTGCATTATTCTCACGTCACCAAATCAATGCGTTCCGTATCTTTACCCTTCCCTTTCACCACTTTTAACAGCACATGGTGAGATGACAATTTGAATCCATCCAGATTAACATAAAGGGACAGAACACATAAAATTAGGTTTTTTTAGGTCCTTTTATAATATTTCATCCATTTTCCTTTACACAGTTCTGCACTCAGTTACTTTTGGAAACTTCCTGGACACAGTTCAATAGAAAGCACAAGAAGCAGCTACATGGGGATGTCTGCCCTTGAAACTGTTAACTGGATTTAATACTTAAAACCGTGGCAAGATCTTCCACAGCTGGAAGATCAGCAGTGCATGCACACCACAAGGATATTTGGCAATTATGTGAATATAGCATCAATAAATCACCACACCACACCCAACAGTTCAAACCAAGCATTTGTGGGCTCCTGACGAGACACGAGAAGCACTGCTCTGTCTCTAGGATGCACCTGCTGAGCCCTTACCAGAAGGGGTCAAAAAGAATAGTTCCACAAGTCCTCATTTCCTTCATCAAAGTGTTTTAAACACATTTAGTTCACATGCATCTCTGTCATGATATAGAAACATTTATGAGTAATCTTTCAAGCCTGTGCATGCTACTGTAATTCATGCACAGATGGACAAAACAAGTATTTTCATTATTTGTTTTTAGACACAAATAACCGAGGTTTTGCATCACAATTTAACTTTTTGAGCAGTTATCTCTTTACTGGTTCCATAAATATATGCCACGGGCCTTTCTTCAGGAGCTTGGCTGTAAGGAGTTAGCTATTGCTAGTTCTTTTCTTATTCTCCTGTTATGTTTCACAATTCCTTCATCTCTTTGGCCCAGCAATGTAGCTGATATGATTTGCCCCACAGGATACATGTTTGCTTAGCAAAGAAATCAGTGCAACTTCTTGAGACTGCAGGAGCAGAAGGATGGCAGCTTCATAGTACTTACAAATTTTGCCTTTTAATATTTGTTCATGTGCTTTCCATATAGATCAACACTTCAAGTTAGTTATGAACCAACCACTCTAAACAGTGAGCAAGAGTTAAGAGAACTAGGTTTAAGAAAAGGCATTTCCACTGTAGCAGAAACACATGCTACTTGGTCTTTAAATTTTACCAGCTGGGATAGTTTTCTTTTCTTTTTCCAAATGGCAACAGTGATCCCAGATGTTAGGCAATTCTCATTATTCCTTGAATTGAAACATTCTCTTCAGACTATTTTACATTTTCAACGTGTGTAACTTGAAGCACAAAATATGTCAGGAACAAACACTGACCTACCTCGGGAAAAGTGTCCTAGTTCAAGGATAGCATTGCACATCACATTCTTTAGAAAGCCCCTAATCTCTGCAATTCCATTTCCAAAATTTAACTAAGAGAACAGCAATTCTCTAGCTGCTTACAAGCAATATGAAAATACTTTCATTGATACTTCCAGGTATACAAGACACTGTTGGGATGTATCTTCCCAAAATTGAGTAAATCTGACAACTAGCCCAAAGCAAGCGCTGTCACATTGAACACGAACTTCAGAAAATGCTTACCACAGCGAGGTTCTTTTGGAGACCCTTTCATAAACAGCATGCAAGGGGCAGCATTGATGAGTTTCTTTAGACGCACATTAAGATCTTCTTTTACGCTGTCATTAGAGCCAGCAGAAATGGAACTGCTGGACGCATGGCGCTGCACTTTTTTGGTCAGCTCTGGGGCATGGGCACCATCTAATCTGTCAACTTTCTGAGAATTCTAAGGAAACCAAAACACAGGCTCGTGTTACAGGATTAAATTCAGAATTTGTACTGTAATAAAAAAATAGTAAAACCACCATATAAAGTATAGATTTTCAGATGCAGGGTGGATTAGCGTATTGATCTTTTGGCCAGTCTTTAGTTCCAAGACTCATACCATTCTGTTGGCTGGCGACCGTTAATGCTAGCAAATTTGCTATTAGAAGAATTTATTAAAGAAAATATTTTGAATTTTATTATCACAGGCAAACATGACCCAGACGGCCTTGTCATTTCTACCACAAGATTATTTACTTGGGTTTTTGCCATGTTGTAGAACTATGGCTAGACAAGGAAACATTACTGAAATTTTTTTGACCCAATACAAGGTAGGACAACTGAAATATAAACTATGTAAGGATCCCAAAGCAATTAAGGAAGCTCTGAAATATTACGTATAAAGTGTAAGAATCATTTCTACCTACTTTTTTAGGTTCCACTGGATAGACTTAAATCAGATACATAAGTGTTTCTTCACTGAGAAAGTACTTAACGTTCTGCTCTTCTGGTAGCAGTATTAAAAAAGTATACATATTGAGAGTCCACATGGAATCCATTTTCTCTTAAATCCATTTTCTCTTACCTTAAAGAATAAGAAGGTTGGAACAGAACTAATTCCATATTTTTCAGATACTTCAGGCACAGCTTCAGCTTCCAGCTAAAAAAACAAAAAAAACCAAACAAACAAAAAACCAGAGAAAAAGATTATTTTCATAATCTTCTTTAAAGTTTGACTGTGGATGTAAATCCTGTCTAGAATGTTCTTCTAGGCATTTTATACATTTAAAAAGGATTTGACGCAGAAGTTTGTGACACATTTGCATTTAAATGAGACTCACTGGGTTGGCGTGTCATCCACTGAGCCTACACAGTGTCAAAACAGGTTCAGAGGTTTTTATTTTGTTGCACATTTCAAAAGATGCCCGGAGGCTGCGAATAAAATTTTTGGTGCACTAGTGACCTAGTAAATTTTCAATCATATGCAGCTACTACTATATTGAAATCCATAAATCATTGACCCCAGTTATGTCATGATTACAGTGCTTATTTTCTGCCCACAGCAATTCTTGCTGTTTGCTCTATTGACTAATTTCAAGGGGCAGTACATCATGACTGACATTTGCAGCCTTCTGCAAATTATGAAGAAAAAAGGAGTGTTTCTTCAATAAGCTATTGATGTCTACTAAATTTTATTTTTAACTCCTGCAAGGCTACCAAGTATTGAGTGGAAAGCTTGTTGAGTCTATTGGTTCTAATTTTATTCAACATTCAAATGCATACCTTGAAATTATATAGTGTAGTAATTTGTCAAGAAAATATTATCTTTTAATTAACTCAAATTTGTTATTTTCTGTGCATAGGCTAAAAGCTTACTTGAGTGACAGAAGATATAGTACAAGGCTGTTTAAGACACTAGCTCTGCAACAACTGCAGATAATGGTTAAAAAAGTGGTAATAGATCTAAATGTTTCAAACAGAAAACTGCAATCCAGTGCACAGGAGAAAAAGCCTTTCAAATTCTTATTCCACAAACCATACAGTGAATGAACAAGCATCGAGAGAGCTACTTAACAGTTTGCTCCTGCCCGTCTCTGACCATCCTTATGCATTTTAGAAAATACTGTGATTGTTCTCACTATTAACCAAAATGTACTATTAACCAAATTCAGTGAACCTCTGAATACTGTAGTATTACAGCATCTTTTGATTTGCTCCAGCTATATAGGCTCTTAATGAACTCACTAAATACAGAAGCAGCCCAGCAGACTAAGTCAAAACTGAGAGTCCAAGCTTCACCTCTACTTCTGTAAATCAACGCTCCAACAGGATCAACTGAGAAACTAAAGCTATAAATTGAAAACTGTAAATAGATTCCAACTACCTATTCTCTTTCAAGTGGCAAATGATTAAATGACTTCTCCCTATAATATTAATTTTCTTTTCCACTAAAATTTCCTACTTACTTGGATACTTAAGTTCCACTCTGGTGAGGGTCACACATACTGAACAGATTTAATTTCATATTTCAGTAACTTGCTCTTACTGGTACAACTTTCCAAAACATTGTTTCTAACTGTTTCTGGATACAGACCCATTTTAACCAAGCCAAGGATCTTAGAGTTAGGCTATGCAACAACTAAAATGAGAAACTACATTCAGAAAGACTTCAAGATTTATTGACAGTTTTGAAGTTCATTTCATTATTACTTAGGTCTATTCTAGAATGTAACTTCATGGTTTGCAAGGCAGTACACCACTCTTGGTCAGTCCTCTATAACCATCTGATGAGTTAACAGGTTCTTCCCAATTAAAAGGCAGACTGCTATTCTGGAATACAGACCAAAATCCCACCAAGAAGCTTCCAAAATCAAATACATTTCCCATGAGGAGCTTCCCCCCGCCCCTCCCCCCCAAAAAATTCTATCAAGAAAATTCACCCAAGTCTTTCAGTGGCTTATTTTCTCTAAACAAGTACACCAGCAATATTGGGAGGAGGGGATGGGGCAAATGAGGTACCATTATCTTAGTTCTGCAACACTTGATCACTTTGGAACCTTGTTATTAAAAAATAAATTACAGCTGAATAATAAACCTTATAAATAAGTAATATATGAATATGAGTAATAGAGGCAACTGAGAGTTTTCAAACTTTCTTGGGTGTACTAAAAGCTATAGCAACTCTATATAAATATAAGCATCTTGAATTTTCAAAATGTTGAAAAGTGGTCTTTTGAAGCTCTAAGCAATAAAATACTACCATTAACATAGTTCTGCCCTTATGTTTAACAGAAATACCAACCGAGAGAGGAATCATTGAAAAAAAACAAACACAAAACCTAAAGGCTGTTAAGAAATCAAATTAAAATACTCACACACAGCTGGCTGCTCCATTACTCCCTGCCCTCATAATCACAGAGGTGTCTCATTAACAAGAGAAAGTTGTTTTAAAACAACGAACAGCACATTGATGAAATGCATTCATTTTTCCCTCCACACTGGCTCCCTTCCTAGGATGTGAAGACGATCTCACAAATATATAGCATCTCATTTGTGTTTATACCATCCAGCACTATATGACTGTCATCTTAAGAGTGACAATGCTGCACAGACTTAAATTTACCTTCCTTTAAACTTGATGAAGATTACTGTTCATCTTTAAGATCAGACAGAAAACCTCTATGAATTCTGAGATCTATTTAGTTAACAAACAACATCACGGGAACAAATGAAATCTCCAGCACACTTTAATTTGGCAACACTGTTATTTTCATCTCAAATCCAGCAATAAAAATCATGCTTTAAAAATATGGCTATCTACAGAACTGAAGGACTGAGACACTGCAAGCACAGAGAAATTTAAAAGACTATTTGCTAGGTGGAGTAGCTAGTGGAAAAAAAATCCTTCATTGTTATCTTAGGAGACTGATTTTTTTTTTCTTTAAACAGCATGACAAAATTAAAGTATTATTTAAGCTTGCAATACCAAGTTTGGAAAGATGAACGTAGAACTTTCATTCCACAGACTTTTGATGCCTCTTTTGCATATGTTCAACTCACATCTTCAAACATGAAGCCATAAAGGAATTTCAAAAATAACTTTACCCATATTTTGTAATAATGGCTCTTCTCTGTTTAAAACAAGCTCAACTGCTTGACTTACCTTCACAAATGTAACCTGCGTGTGTTCCTTTGCTAGTGCTGCCATAACTTCATTCATTTGAGCACACTGAGGAGCCCATGGTGCCCAAAAGTGGACAACTACAAGGGACCTATTAAAAACAAAAAAAAGTAACAGCATTTACTTTTAAAAAAGAATCATGCAATATAAAAGTTTGATACGCCATGCCAAAAAAAAAAAACACTAACAAAACCATACGCAAAAACCACCACCACCACCCACACCGCATTCCTGAGAAAAAAGAAAATCAAACAAGTGAAACCAGGAACACTTTCTATGACTTGCACAGAGGAGTACTTCAATGCTTTTTCAGGAAACATTCCAAAACCAGCACTGTTAAGGTAATGCAATACAAAGAAAAACGTCATCCTGTATTTTGATAGTAAAAGGTCATCCCATACGAATGTCGGACAGGAAGCAGAACAAGCAGAAACACTAAAGATCAAGTCATACGATACAGGATACAGATTTCGCAGCACCTGTAGGCCAAGCAGTCAGAATCACTCCTGGGCACCCCGCATTTCTTCCCAGGCAAGCCTTCTATCTTCAGAAGCTCTGGGAGCAACAGAGCTCAGCAGCTTCACACTAGAAGCTGCACCATTGCTTTTCTCCTCTCAGTGCCACTATTGCCTCTTGACTACTTATGCAGGAAATAAGGTAGCAACTTTGCAAGTCTACTGGGAGTTTTCTAAAAATACAGTATTCTTATGCTGAAATGTTATTTTCTGCTTTTATTAGCTTCAACTTCTTCCAGCTTCAATAAGGTTCCCTTGAAGGTTTGGTATTGATTATACACAGTATTTAAAGATGAGAAGTCACATATGTGAACAGAAATCCCATCAAGCTGGGCACCATGAGATAGTTCTCATGAGCTTAAACAAACACACTTTGATGACAACAGTGACAAGATATTTGCATCTGATTTTCCATTCCATTTTTCAGGTTTGCTGAAGTCAAAACCACTAGATAACAGGGGATAAAGAATAAAAGACATATAATGTACTACTTTTATCTACTTAGAGATACAGAAATCAAGTCAACCATACCACAGAAGCCATTTAGTGTCTTTTAGTACTAAATAATGGAAGTTCATTATAAATTTTAATAGCTATGCGGGCAGTATGACATTCCTATTGGAACAGTTAACAGCTGTGTTATCTGACCACATACGCTGAATACAGCACTAAACTCGATTCAGACACAGAACTTTAAAATTCATAAACCTGATTTTCCAAAGCAATTATAGGAAGGTTTGGTAGAAATATAATAGGATAGCCTCTTTTTATTTTTCATCATGCCATCAGTCAGTGTGGTTCTGCTTCAAAAGCCAGTTAAAACTGGCAAAGTTTACAGGCTAGTAAAAACTTAAATTATGGAACGACAAGGCAGTTCTGTTCTGCAAGTGCCAGCCTTGCAAATTTAGACCTGAGTTCAGGAACAGTTCAAGACATCTTCTCCAGGGCTGTCACCTGTATAGATTCTTCCAACGCTCCTGTACACGAGTCATCAACAGCAATGATCCCAAAGGCAAACCATCTCTCTAATTACAACAAAATAGCTGTAAGACTTCTTTGGACTGATTTCACTGCTCACAATTGACACCAGCATTTAAACCCCAGTAAAGGCCCATTTAAGTGATTTACTCTTTACGTATAGATGGGATTTGATATGGACTCCTTGAGAAACCTGAGACCACGTGTCATAGCAAAACTCTGTTTCAGCATGTAAACTTTCACAGCAATGCTCTTTGTGGAGCCCAGCTACAGGGCAAATGAAGAGGCAGTTTACAGCACAGGTAGCTCGCGCAGGAGCTTTATCTGCCCTCATAGCAGATAGGTCTTCCGAACTTTACTACAGCTGTCAGCTCACGCAGATACATTTTAATTACGACTTCTGAGCCAACGGGGACAAGCACTTCATATCATGCTGCAACCAACATTTTTTGCCACAAAGTAATGAGGTGAAAATAATTAGGTAGGTTGGGAGACATGGAAGTCATTTATATGTATGAGAACACCCAGTCACAACAGACAGAAAATTCTAAAATGAAAAAAACAGCAGCAGTTCAATATTTCAGAAGACAGACCAAGCTCTGATGCAGAGAATAATCAAGAGTTTTGCTCCAGGATTGGTTTTCCGGTACTTGTTCATCACATCCTACACATGAAATACCAATTTTTAGACCTCCTCCAATATCGTTCTTTATATATGCACTGTTTACTGACACTGTTAAGAGCTCAGGGAAGTTGTTACAAATGGATCAAGGATGAACAAAATTTTTTTTTTTTTTTTTTTTGTAAATCAAGTTTTGTGATGTTACCTTAGTCTTCACAAAACAGGCTACTCAGATCTATTACAGCTTTTGCAATTAAAGAGAATGAAGTTGTCAAGCTGTCATTGCAACTGCACAATGCCTGTACATTTAAAAAAATATTTTTTACATCTGTTAGACTACAAGTAGGACAAGAGAATGCTTCCACTGGCTAAAAACAAATAGTGGAAGAAAAGAGAACAGAGAACATATAAGTAGTATAGTGGCTACCTATCAGGCCAAAGCACTAACAACTAACTTGATGCACTTTCCTTCCATTAACTGAACGCAGGAATGCATACTCTTCCCCTGCTACCAGAAAGTATTTCACAAGTGCTCAATTTAATTTAGTGTGCATAGCGGGACACATCTGATCACATGAACGTCAGCTCATGACAAGTAGAGGAGGAATAACCACATGGTTATTTAATCCTCATTCCATCAGAGCCTGTTCTTTCCTTACCAACATATAGCTGTGATGCACTTAATTTTTATCTTCATGAAGAACATACTTTAATTTGCACGAAGGGTTTGGGGGGTTGACAAATTCATTCACAGAACAAGTCTAATTTTGCAATTAGACTGCCCTGTTGGTATCTGAGCACTTCAAATTAGGCTTGAAAAAATAGCAAGAGTAATTCAAAACATTAAGAAAATAAAGAGTCAGTAAAATGAAGCACATAAGTGACTCTAAAGAAAGTATTTCTTACATTCAACCAATATATTTCTAAAATCTCTACTATTATCTATAAATGAGGATTGTGACAAAAAGCTTATGACAAGTCCCAAAGTTTCTCTTCCTGTATCATATTTCACATTTTGGAGGAAAAGCTCTGGGCCCAAAAATAAAATTAACTTTCTTTAATACAACTTTTTTAAACTTTAGTAGCAGGAAAAAACATCAGAAGGCCATATCATACAATTTCTGCGGAGATACAAAAAGCTCAAGGTCTTGTTTCTATAGTGTATTAAAAAAAAAAAATTGGTTGAGACAGACTCACAAAGTAGACCTTTAAAAGAAAGAGTCTATTGACTGTAGAACCAAATAGCAAGACATTCTCTGGTACGGATATGCAGAAAATAATTACTCTGTAGGTGACCCTCCATTTGGGCCAAGACACAAGTATTTTGTAACCATGAAGATATTGGCTCAGTTCATCTTTTGCAACTGTACAATCTAGGTTCATTTGGAAAAAAAAAAAAAAAAAAAAAAACCTTGAAATCTACACTTGTTCTATAACACAAAGCTTACTAATAACTTGGTGTCAGAAAGATTCATTTTCTGAAACAAGAACTCCTATGAAATTAAGTGTCAACATAAAATGCTGGCAGTTGCAGCTGACTAGTGGTAATTCTGTTAGTTTGGAAAAATCAGGAAGCCCATTTGAAAAAAAAAAATTAGCATTAAAATAGCATTAGGCCTAGCCTTAAAAATTCAGCACTTTTTTTTTCTTAAGCTTTATCTTTCAAGAGAAAAATACTTCCTTGAAGAAACTTTCTCCTTTCCCACTTTATTAAGTGAATGTTTAAAACTACTTTTTTTTTTTTTACATCATTGATTTTCAAATACATTTGATAATTAAATATAGAAGGTACCTGAAGTCAGCCAATGGGTATTTTTAAACTTCTACAACCATCCAGAAACAGGGAGATCATTAAAAAAAGGAAAAAAAAAAACTATTCTTTGAGGGATTTGTTATGCTCTGTGAGCGCAGGTTTGTTTGGTTTCTTAGCAGTAACAAAACCCAAAGCCAAACATTTTGAAATGAAGTAGAGGAAGAGAGTTATCAGTGCTACCAATTCATCTTGGGACCAAAAAAAACCCGCATAAAACAATCAAGTCCATTAAAGATAAAACCGAATCATGTTCTGTGGACAAAGGGAATGGAGAATTACTGAGGGTTTTGTTGAAAATAACTTCAAAATATTGTATTTATTCCTGAAGCCATTTTCATTTCAGTACGCCTCAGTGAGTGTGAGAGTGTGACTTTCCTCTGGGATGTCCCCACACAACAATTCAGTTGAAGAATAATTCCAGAAGAGAAAACTGAAAGTCATGCAGCAAGTTTCAAAGAATCTAATTTTTTCTTCCCATAATCAAAATTTTTCCATGTTTCCTTATGTTGTCTTTACGAATGTGAAGCTGGTAGTTTCATCATCCTTTTTAAACCACTCATTTAATCAGTTTTCTCTCCTCATTCACTTAAGGGCCACTTGCTAATGCAACAGTTAAACAATGTGGAAATGTCTTTGACCCAGCCCCTTATTTTAATGTGCCTTGCAAGACCTAGTTAAATACACACTCAGCTAGTGGATTAAAAGATAGAATAATAGTTACTACACCTCTGATTCAACAAGACAAACAAGTAAATTTAATAACCAAACCTCTCTGTCTTCAGTAAGGCACTTGAGTACCTGTTCACCTTTAATTACAGTAGTAGCTATTGCAACTCTTTCCTACCAAAGCAGAACACATGCACAATTTTCCCCCACACGACCAGCGCCCAAGGCTTCCAACACCAGACCAAAAGCCACGGCCCAGTGGCTACAGAGAAACAGCGGTCCATGCCAAGATACACCAATGGAAAGAGAGCCCTGTTATGCGTCAGCAGCGTGTAAAACCAGATTAATGAGAAATCAGCCCTGTTGCACAAAAGATGAACCACTTAGTTTCGCATTGTTTCTCAATAAACAACCTAAAGCTGCTGTTTTCACTGAAAACGTTGTACACTAATTGTTTGTTCTGTTGACACGTTAGGGCTCAGGAGAAAAATAAAATCCTTAGGTTGCATGCAAACTCTGTTTTGCATAATTTTCCTGCCAATCTGCCCATTTAGGCCTCTCATCCCCTACAGAAGGTTTTGCAGCTGCAGCAGTCCTCCCCGTCCGAACGCCCGAGCTCCCCTACAGCCTCATAAACTGCACCCGAGGAAACGGGTGCTTAAAATGCAGTCTCTCAAGAAGCAAACCCCAAGTCCTTCTCCAGCCTGCGGGTTGTCTGGGTTTTTTTTAATGTCCCTGCGAAGGTTTTAGCCAGCCCTGAGGCAGCACCGGGGCCGTTTCCCTCAGCAGACACCGGCCTTTCACGAAACTCGCGCCAAACGCCCGAAGTCGACCGCGGAGCCCCGTTTTGGGGGAAGACCGGGACAAAAATCCAAAAGCGCCCTTTTTCCCGCAGGGCCTGAGGTTTCGGGACCCGCTGCAGCCACCCGGCGGGAAGCCCACGCTCTCTCGGGGAGCAGGGCAGAGGGAAGGCAGTCGCTGCAGGCGGCGAGGCCAGCCTTTCCAGTCAGGAAAAGTCTCTCCGGCGGCGGGCCCCGCTCCCTCAGCACCCGGCGGGCCGTACCCCGTCCGCCCCGACCCACCCTCACCTGTCCTTCTGCTGCAGCAGCTGCTGGAACTGCTCGACGGAACCCGCCGCCGCTACCTCCCCCGCCGCCGCCGCCATGACCGGACCGCCACCACAGGAAGGGAGGGGAGAAAGGCGGCGGGTCACGTGGGGGAGGCCCCCGCGCATGCGCCACGGCGGCCGCGCCTCCACCGCATGCGCAGCCCGCCCGCGCAGGCGCAACGGCGGTCCGGGAGCGGCGGGCGGGAAGCGGCGGCCATGCTGGGCCGGGCCGGGCCGGGCCGGGCAATCCCCGGTCAGCGCAGGAGGCGGCAAGAAGGGAATCGCTGTTCGGTTTTACTCCATCTGGTTGATATTCGGCCCTCTGAGGGGAGCGTGTTTTGTAGGCTGTGGAGGCCGCTTCCCCCGCCCCGTCGCAGCCTTCGGTCCCACTGAGAAATAACGGTGCGGGTTCATGAACGTAAATCTGAAGTTAATAGGCTCGTATGCAGTAATGAAGGCGTTTTGTTAATGAGGCCGGTGGTTCCATTATCCACACCTGCTGCACTCGGTAATGGCTTTACGCGGCCGTGACCTGTTGCTGGTGGCATCAGCAGAAAGCAAAACCTCCGACTGCTTTGTCGTCTGTGAACAAGGAGAATAGCCCTGAAATTTGCATGTCTCAGGTATATTTTTAAGTAAAATCAAAAAGGCTAGCCAGGGCTCTACCTCAATACGGAGGTAACTCCAATACTCAGAAAAGGCCACGGTTCATGATGCAGTTACCAAAGACCCACTTGAATTCTGCAAGAAGATATCCATAAAAGGTTTTAGTGTCAGACAGAAAATCTGTATCTTGAATAATTTTGTTAGTTTTCTAGAATCTGCCAGTTCAAACAAGGCCTCAGGTTTATCTTCACCATTATTAACATTTGCATTACCAAAATAATGCAGCTTCTGTTTCTAGGGAAGAAAAGGCTTAAAGATTACAGTCCAATGTAATTCACACAATAAAGAAAGAAACCCAGAAGTTTATAAGAGTTTATGTATTAGCACATAAAGCTGGAAAAAAGGCTAATCTGGATGTAAGAGGACTCAAAGGCTTGCACCCACACTCAGCGCTAGAATGGATTTGGTGTATGGAATGGGAAGGCAGGCAGTGTGCCCTCTCCTTGCAACGTAATCTTTTGCTTCGAAAGCAGCATCAAGGCAGTAGTTTTTCCAAGGAGCCTGACATAGGAATGGTCACACCATAAAGTAACAGCAGGTCACTTAAACTTTTAAAAAAGAAAAAAAAGGTACGATAGGGCAGGTTTTATGTAGTTCTCTACCATTCGTATCAAATTGCTGTTCAGGACCGACATATTACCATTTTCCTTCACATTTGCCAAGAAAGTCTATTGAAAAGAGTCAGGTATAATGTCAACCTGAAATTAGATTTTCACTTCTCAAGCTCACTGCCCATAAATATGCAGCTGTTACAACTCATGCCACTGGAACCAGGATTACCACTGGTGACAGGGAATCACATTGTGAAGAAATGGAACAGGATAAGAAGAGTGAATATTTTATTTTGTTTTGTCTGGTAATACTTACATCCTTTTGATGCGGAAAGAGAAAAAAAAATTAATCCAAAATACTGTCTTATCTCTGTGCTGTTAAAAAGATGGTCATAAAGCATCCTGAAGAATGTTTACTGTTCTTATTGACACATTAATCATCAAAAACATTTTATCTGAAATCGCAAAAAGCAAAACAGAAATTAATCCAAAATAAAATATTAATACCTCTATTGAGTTACTGTCTTTTCTCAAAGAATATTTCTAAGAAAACAAAAGCATGTAAGTACTTTTGAAGAAAACAAAGGAAAAGTATGATGTAAAACTACATGCTTTCTATAAACAAGTTCCAGTTGACGTAAAGTAAATTGCTACCACGTTGCACAAATAGCCACCCAAGGGAAAGACCTGAAGGCAGTGTGTGACACCATAATAGAGTCACAGGCCAACTAAAAAGAGATTCAACTTTAAGGTTGTTCTCAGACCACCCTAAATCTTCATTGTTCAACAATATGGTTGTTTTTCGATTACTTTTGAAAAGCAGCAAGTGGAGGATGTATTTGAAAGTTTTGATAAAGTCTTCACTCTTTATCTGTTCAATGCTTATTAATTGACTACATTATCAGAGGGCAAAAATAGTTCAGAAACAAACTTTTGGAATAAATTAGAGGTATTTTAACAAAATTCTAAACAAAGTGTATGATCGTGAAGCAAGATCACACCTTTTTATTCATCTTAACAGTTATAGGTTCATCTTAAGAGCAATTCAAAAAGATTTCACAGGCACCGTAAGAAGTATGAGAACCTCAGCTCTGTTTACTGATTGCTGCATCTCCCAGATGATTTAGGATGAGGGAAGAAAGTCTAATTCTATATATTTTCACTGACATTTTAGCCTGACAGAAAACCAGTGGCGTAATCAGAAATTTGTAAGAATAGAAAATCTTTAGGGAAAGCATATTTGGCATTCTATACCATGTTTTGCTGAGTTTCAGTGCTTTTAAAAATTACTGTTCCTTTCAGTCACAAAACAAGGAAAAAACAGTGATTTTTTTTTTCCCATTAAATACTTGTTTCAAAGAAAATAATTTTGCTTAAATTCCAAATTCTTGTGCTAGATCAATAAGTCCCACAGATGGCCCAATTTTATTTTAGATAGAATCACAGAATGATTTAGGTTGGAAAAGACCTTTAAGATGATTGAGTCCAACCATAAACCTAACACTGCCAAGTCCATATCGCGGTTCCTTCCCAAAACATGCACCCTGCAGGATGCTCTTGCAGACTAACACTGAAGTAAAGCCCTGAACAGCACTGGATTTCCACCAACTCTGCCAAGTATTTCAGATCATTAAAAAAAAATCCCATATTAAATAACCTAGAACATTGAGCAAATAGCATATAACCTGCTCGTGCAGCTCTTTCATGAGTAATGAAAAGCATTAGACTGTGTAGAGTGCCATAGGACAGAGCGCTGTGCCATTAATAAGACTAAAATATGTAATTCCACAAACAAATCTATTTTCTAATGGTAAATTCTTTTGCCTTTTAAATTCCCTAGTACCATACAAAATGTGCATTCTGATTGATCTAAGCATTTCTGCTGTATTAAAGACAGGCTTACATTTGTGGAAAAGACTGTAATTTTTGCAATAAGAAAACACGCTGTTACAGTCTGATTAACTCTTGTTTTATTATTTATTGTCCCTATTGTTGGTCCCATTGCCTGACCCATTTTCTGCAAATGAAGCTACTTTGCCGCTGCGAAGGAATTCACCGGAAGATATCATGGCCTATACGCTGTTCGGGTCAACACAATACGGGACAGAGGTTGTGAGTACTCTCTAGTCTGTGGGCCAAAGCTCAATGACACGATTACACTTTAGGAATGACTCATCCTGCTTCAGCTGTAGGACAGATGTAACTTCTGGAAATAAATGTCTTCCTCTGTAGCCTATGTCAACTACAGCTATGTCACATAATTTAAAACCTCATTCTTTAATAAGGTTCACAAGACCTTTTCAAGGTTCATTTGGAAGGTAAAAACAAGGATTGCTGTTAAAAATGTATAGGCCCATTGAGACACAGGAGAACTAAATCTCCCTAACATTAGGCAATATTTCTGGGCATCCCATATGGAGTATTTGGCAGCACGGTCCCAGGGAAACCCGGGGCTTCAATGACTCCAGATTGAACAACAGGCAGCAGGCCAAATTAATCTGGCAAGCCTCCCATAGTGCCCAGTTGATCTACTGCTCACCTCAAGTTGCAAAGAACTTGATTGCAGAGGCGATACCCACATCGGGATGAAAGAAAACCTGAAGACACAGCACACCGCAGTGGCATGGGCGGTCACTCCCGAGTGCCACTCCGGTTTTCCAGCCCTGCCTGAATAAGTCAGTTTACGAAAGAATTGTGTCTTGGTTTTACATTTGCTAATTACCTTATTGTACTGCCCTGCTGAAGTACTGAAATGCATATTCCTTACAGATACAGGTTTTATTCTGCTATATTCAAGCTGGGAAATCCCCATAAAATATTGATGTGTTTTAATGTAATTCTCTTTCTAGCCAGTCCCTGAACCCATGACTTTATATGTGGCAGAAAAGTTACTGGTGCTTAATACTATTTTCCTGAGATGTGCTTAGGGAAAGACGTAACAGTAGAGAGACTATGTAATTCCAATTTGAAGAAATTAAAGTAGCTGGAAGTTGCTAAGCATTCAGGATATATATAAGCTATGTTTTGATACAGAAACAGTATTTATTACAGTGTAAAATAAAAACTAACACGTTTAGACTATGCCTGGGCAGCACCTCTTCCTGTTTTATCTGGTTACATCCTTTATTTATTCTAATATATCATAGGCTATACTTTTGGGACTTTAGTCTGTCCTTTGCTACAAAAGACTTCTTATTATGCACTAATTTGTTGTCTTATTTATACAAAGTGATTAAGAATAAGATGGTTTTATTGATTCTTGCAAAAACAGCTTCTTGGGTGTCTGAACTGGTGAAATTTACTCAACTGTACAAATTAAGAGTGATCCTAGAAAAAACCTCTGGTTAAAGAAATGGCTGCATTCAAAGTCAAATTAAAATTTGTATTAAACCAGATTACTTTTACTGATAAAATTCTTGTAATTTTTAGTATTGTTTTTTTCCCTAGGGGCCTTGACTGTGAGTACTGATGATATGATTAACACATAAGGTTCTCTCCCTCCTTAAAAACCCGTTGTAAAGCAAAGCAGAATTGTTTGCTGTGTAGCCAGAGATATCCAGGGGTAACAACCTGCTTTCACTGAAGCAAAGATGAGATTCAGCACATGTGTGCAACCACATGTTCACACCATTTTTGTTGGTTCGCAGAAGGAGTCTTTATTGTCCCCTTTTATTGTAGGGGGCTTGGGGAGCCTTGAACATGAAGAGAAAAAAAAAGCTTGGGTGTGATAAGAATGTGTGATATGATTATAAAGGGTGAAAATGACAGATTCAGAAGATGAGCATAGAAAACTCATAACAATTAGAGGGTAGGAGCCAGGAAGAGGGCACTGACAATGGTAAGAATGCATAATAGAGTTCTGAAAAAAACCTTTCGTGGTAAGCAAAAACGTGGTCCAGCATTATATTATGACTTTTGGATGCAAGACACAAGGTAAAACGAAAAACACTTTGGTCTGGAAGAATGTATAGGTTTGGGAGGTGAAGAGATTGTGTAGTATTAACACTGCAAAACAAAGAGCAAATATTCTGAAACAAGACAGGAATTCACTTTAAGACATGTCAGGTCTTAGTATAATAGCAGTGGGAAAAGGCTATGACAGGTCACTAGTTTTCTTGATTAAATGTCAGTAAGAGTTGTATACACAGAATAAAACAAAATGAGAGGGAATTTAACAGGGAATCAAATACAGCAAACATGGAAATACTGACATTTTCGTCTAGGAAAATGGTAAAATTAAGGTCCCAGTTGAAGATAAAGATATCAGTTAGCTTTGGACCAAGGATGTAAAAAAGAACGAACATGTCTGTAATTGCAGAGTTCCCACAGTCACGAGTCTTTCCCTAACAGCAGTCAACAAGGTGTGCGAAGAAACAGGTTGGAAGGTGTGACAGGTTTGTGACTGCTAAATCTCTTTACTAAGGGTAAACACGAACACAGCAAAAAACAGGTTTTTTACTGTGAGGGTGGCCAAACTCTGGAGCAGGCTGCCCAGAGAGGCTGTGGAGTCTCCATCCTGGGAGATGCTCAAAACCCCCCAGGACACAGTCCTGGGTAACTGCCTCTAGGGACCCTGCTTGAGCAGGGGCTTGGACTACATCATCTCAAGAGGTCCCTTCCAACCCAAATGATTCTGTGAAATTGTCCTCCTTTTAAATTACCTGGTACTCCATGAAATGATGGAGTTAACAGCAGAGAAAGCATGGAGAAACATTTAGCAAATGAGCTTAATGGAGGAAAGGGAAAAAATTGAGCAAACAGAGAGAAGAATGAGGAGACTTGTGAGTCCTCGGTTTCTCAGGGTACAAGACCACCAAATCTAAGAGTGGGATTTTGGGGCAGTACAAAGTAATTTCTCTGCAAAAAAAGGGCAAACTACTTCAGATAAAAGTCAGAAAAGTCCCAAAATGCGAAGGTCTGTGAATTTAGCAAGTGCAAGTAGAGTTGATAGTCTGTGGATGGCAACAAGCTACCTCTGACAACCAAAATAAATCTCCATTCTTTTGCTGGAGGGTTTTTCTTTTTTGTTGGGTCTCACCTGCAGAAGACAAGGTGCATCCCTAATTGAAAACATAAGACGTTACATTTGGCAGTGTATTCATGTAAACATCAGCATGTCTTTTATTTCTAGCCTCTTAGTTCCCAAGATGTCTTGAAAAGGTTTGTAAATTATATATCCTCTACCTTTGTTACTGAACTCTTAAAAAATCTGGTGATGATAGCATGTGCATTTTTACTTCAGGCCATGCAGCCTTCACAGCATAAGCAATTAATCACTTCACAAAATTACCCTTTTGGATTTGCACGACTATTCTTTGCAACTTACTGAAGTGATCTTTCCTACTCTTTATCGTACTCTTTACAAAGCTAAGCTTTTTCTTACTCAGAAAAATATCCATGGATGGAGAGAACCGATACTCATTGTGTTCACACAGGTACCACTTAACTCCACAGTTTGTATGTCAGATGAGACTTTTCTAATACAACTGCCATTTGCAAAGCTTGCACCTGCAGAAAAGGATCCCCTGCCATACGCTGACACATTTAGATGGATATGTCACAAAATGCATGTTTTTTATAGTGCATCCTATTGTTCTACATGTGAATATAAACGGAAGCCAGTCCACAATGCTAGCTATACTGGCAAGGCACATAAATAGGCTCTGGGGGTGGAATTGGAAGGTGGTTTTGAAATAATTAAATAAATTGATTTGATGTGAATGGATTTGGGTTTGGTTCAAACTCTGAAATGACTTATGCTTCAGATGTTCTGCAAACTGGATTACCCAGATTTAGGGTTATTTTTCTATCAGGCATGTCAAAAGCTAAATTAAAAAAAAAAAAGAAGAATCTGTGGATTATTTTTTTGTGATACGCCCTCAGGCTCAAAGAATATGACAGAGCATATTCCAGAGTAAGTACAACTGGATCCCTGGTGAAGAATAAGCTCTAGAAAGAATGAATGCCAGGGATAGCTTGACAATTTGTGTTCTCTCCTGCAAAATAGCTTGATTTAGCAGAGCAGAAAAGACAAGCAGTATATTACACCCTCCTGACTGAGGATATCGTCCCATGCTGGCCTCAAGACCCAGCAAAAGTAAAATGGAGGACTCTGATTTATTCTGTGACATACAGCGCCAATGAGTGACGAGCACTGTTGAATTCTGCTCAGTCACACCTCCTCCCTTGCATTTTGTTTTCTCCCTTTTGGTAGGAGATAGGGGGTGCAGAAGACACCTTTGCTTCATTAAAGAAGGGAGTCATCCTCTAGAAGAGAATCCTCCGTTGATCATTTTCAGAATGAATCTGAAATGAGTATCTGCCCATTCTGGATTGCCATGCAGTTTGCACAGCCAGCTCTCAGGTCCAAGCTGGCGCTAATGATTTTGGTCTTCTGCTGCCACGGGTGGGAATTTGCAGATGATCCTTGGAAGCTTCTGAATGATTCTGTTTGGCAATTGGATATTTCTGTACTGAAACTCAGGTACGTTCCTGTGACTGAATCTGAAATAATGACGAGCAGCTCACTGCCTGTCATCCCAACAGGAAGGGTGACTTGTAGTAGGCAGTAATAGAACAACACGCAGCAGCCAGGGCAGGAGGACACCAGGTCAGTGCAAGTCCCTGTAATGGTCAATCGCTCGCCTGAACGTCTGTAGGTAGACTTAGGTACCCCGAATCTAAAAGTCATAATCATTATTCTCAGTGCTGCTCAAATTTGCAACTGCTCCCTAATACAGAGTTCTCTGGTGCACTGTCACATGGCATTTAAATGTTTCTTTTAGAGAAGGACAACTTCTGCAAAAAAGGTAGGAGCCACACCAAGGTGTTCTTGTCAATTCTGTGTTCAGTCCTTACTCCTCAGCGCAGCGGGTCGTATTTGAGGAGTGAACCCTGGCTTTTGTAATGCACACGATGCTGGCACAAGTCATTTTCAGGTTGTAATTTCCACGTGGCTTCATATCTTTCCTGGGACTCTGGAGGAGGTTTAGTTCTGTGGGAAAGATCTAATTACAAAATAAGCTGAAATCACTGATGGCAGCAGCCCTGGTCACGTTGTTACCTAAATGGATGAACTGCTCCTGCTGTTCACAAAAAGGTTACGGACACACTTCACAGACAAAACCAGGTCAGGCGGTGGTTTTTCCGACACTTGCTTTAGGCAGCACACAGAGAGAGCAAGCCTTTTTACTCTTCCCTAGGAAGTACCTTTTTTTTTTTCCACCCCATCTACGGTGTCAACTTTAAAGCTCTCTATTTCCAGCCCACACCCTAGTGCAGCCTCAGTCGCACTTTCACGTGGCTTTTGTTCTTTGACGTTTTGGCATTCCTACAGCCAGCAGGCACGGAAATTAGACTGTAAATTGCACGAAGTCACAAACGCATATTTTCTTTTCGGCTTTAATGCCACCAAACCCCGGAGAAATTCGAAGTGAGGAATAAAGCCTGTCGCGCATCCAACACGCTTCCTACCTGGTGCGGGCTGTGGAGAGCAGGGAGCGGGTAAGGTTACCGGCTGTTTGAAGACCGCTCGCAGCCGTCGCCTCGCTTTTCACGCTTTCCTCGCCAATTTCGGGAGCGCTCGGTTAGGAAACCTCGAACTCCTACAGCCGATCGGGATGACCCACCACCACCAGGACCGCTGCAGGCGATGTCCGGCGGTGCCGGCCCTCCCCGCGAGCTCAGGTCACCTCAAGAGGCGGGGAGGCTGACGGAGCAAACCGCCGCCGCTGCCCGGGACCCCGCTAAACGTCCGGCGCCGTAAACGCGGAGCAGCTGCTTAATTAAAAACTTGTTCCCTCGCCCGCCGCAGGGCCCCCAAGATGGCAAACGCGCGGCTGAGGGACGGCCTCCCGCCCCGGGCCCGCCCCGCACGGGCGGGCAGCAGCGCCCGGAGCGGCCGCGGGGCTCGCCCGGGGACGGGAGGTCGAGCCGGGCGCCATGACGGCGCTGCCGTTGCCCGCCCGGGGTCGGCGAGGAGCGTTGCGGGCGCCACACGACCCGGAGCCGGGGGAGCCGGAGCCCGTGAGTTCGGGAACGGGCGGGTCGGGTCGGCCCTCCTCACGGCGGGGAAGGGGGAGCGGCGGGCAGGGCAGCGCCGGGCAGCGCCGGCCGCGGGGAGCGGCTTTGCGCGGGCTTAGCGGGTTCGGCTAGGCCCCGCCGCCAGCCGCCCGCCTCGGCGGGGGAGGCCGCGAGGAGGGAGAGCGGGGCGGCGGCGCTGAGGCGGCGCGGCGGTGCCGGGCCTGCGAGGCGGCCGTCGGGCCCGGGGCCGTGAGGCGGCCGGTGCCCTCTGGCGGCAGCGCGGCGGCGGTGCCGGGAGCGGGAGGAGAAGCGGGAGAGCGGGGCCCGGCGGGAGCGGAGGGAGGCGGCGGAGCCCCTTGGCCTCCCCCGGCCCGGCCCGGCCCGTCGTTCACGGGTCCGGGTGCGGGCGGTGGGTGAGCGCCATCGAGCTGTGGGTCCGCCTGGAGGCAGCGGCTCTGCAAGGCGCGCTCTCGTCACTTTAAGTGGAATTTCACTGGATGAGCTTTTATTTTTTTAATTATTTCTTTCTGGCTGATGCCCTCTTTGCCGGGTGCCGTTATTGACGCTATCTGTTTTCTGCCGCCCTGGCTCCAGGACGTGCCTCACAAGAACGGCGTGCTGAGCACTCGTGCGTTGGGCTTCTGGAATAGTTTTCCATTTCAGCTAAGCTCACACGCGTGTATTTCATCCTAGTAAGTGCCAAGCTGCAAAAGTTAACAGGAGTTCCAAGAAAAACTTATCCTGGTGTTCACGCTCTCCCCACCGTTACTTGACCATCCCTGTTCACGTGGGACACGAGCGAAAACTTGTGTAGTTAGGGGCTAACCGCGTTTATCAGAGAAAGACCGTTTGCAGAGAAGAAGAGGAATGTCTGTTCAGTGAACTTTCTGACCGTGACTGACAAGGTTGCATGGGAAAGAAGGAATTTCTCTTCCTCCTCTTTTTGAGGGTAGAGAGGCAAACGATAGATTGCTTCTGGTTCATGAATTGCAGTTTGTCCACTAAGGCAGGCATTAATAAGCCAGTGGTCTGGAGGCCAGATAAAATTCTTCTGAAACTCCTATGACGGAGAGCAACTCAGAATTGCTGTCGCCGCCTCTGTAGATAGCAGAATACATGAGTCAAGCTCTGCAAGGTAGTTTTAAAAGAGAACTTTCCTTATCAGAGTTCAGAACGTTTTCTACGTGGAATAGCCTAGGCAAGACATTAGAGGGTGGGGTTTTTTCTATAACAGCAGTTGTTATGGTCCAGATTACAACTGAGTCACCATGGCTTAATGCGTTTAAGTGAACAGTTGAGCTGCTGCAGTCACGTGCTTTATCACAGATACAAGGTGAAACACCTACGCTTAACCTTTCTGACTGTTGAGGCGATGCATACTGATCAAATTGTGCTTTCCATCTTCTAGTACCTGCTCACTGTGGTGCAGGGGTTTCTTCGCTAATAACTGACAACTATTTTCTATTTTCAACTTTGGCTTAACAGCATGAGCCCGAGTGGTAATGCATACAGGGTGCTTTCCTTCGTAACTCATACAGTTGTCATGCTGTACAGAGTTTTGTGCATTTAAGGTCTAATATCAGAACATTTGTCACTCTTCTTGTGTTTCTGTCCTTTTGGGTTTTAAGCCATTGCCAGTACTGGGGCTTGAAGTCATTACGAACACTGTAGCCAGCCTTTGCAGAGCTGTTGTCACTGAATCAGCTGCTCAGGAAGGGAGCTCAGAACTCGGCTCTACTAACTGAAGCAAGCAGGGCCAGACTGATCCCTGGGTTTGGGGAAACAACTATTTTGGAGTCTTAATCATCCCCTTATTTGATGCTGCTATCATGCAGTGTCCTGTGCTAGTGGCTGTTGTAACCAGGGAAGATTCCCTACGTTATTTTCTGCTCTCCCTCAGCTCCTACTCTACATTATATGTATGTACATATGATTTCCTTTTGCCTTTTGTACCTTGACATAGTTGTTTGCGTGTATTTCAGAAACTTGCTTTAGGATGGAGCTCATTACTGTCATACTGGTTTTAAGGCATTTGGATTTAAAGGCTAGTAAAGAATAACAGGTTTTCAAGGCTAGAGCTATTCACATGGCATGTTCTGGTTTGAACTGGACTGCAAGCAACGTTTCCCAGAACAAGGACCTGCATGGACTTCACATTCCTGCTTTCCCAAACTGAGCCGTCTGCACCTCTTTCAGTAGGGAGCTGGATCCTAATAACAGGGAGCATCTACACAAGGCCATCATTGTCCTTTCCATAAAGGTATGCAGTGGAGCTAAACTTAGTAAAGCTGGGCTGGCTGGAGACCTGTTTTATACCTATACAACAGTTGTTTGTGAAACACAAAACAGAAGCTAGCCTGGCTTTTAAAAATGTGGTAAACAAAATGGAAACTGCTTGTAATTAACAAATTTATAGGAGATCTTTCAAATCTGACAGCTAAATTAAAAAAAAAAAATTAAAAAAAAGCAAGTGGTATTCCATTGCATTTAAGTTAGTTATTTCAATATAGCTAGTTTTTGCACCAGTTTAATTTCACTGTTCATGAAAAGCAGCATCTGTGAGGCCTTTATCCTTTCAGCACCAGTGAAAATGCATGTTTTTTTCCAGGACTTTGCAGCTGGAAAAGAACGTTACAGAGTATCTTCTCTGCAGAGACCTGTTTTCTACCCATTGTAGGACAGTACCTGATTTGCTGTTGCTTGTCTTAAACTACGTTTCCAAGCTGGATGTAGCATGATCATTCCCTAAAAAAAGTAGTCATTTTGATGAAATCCTTGCTTGCCTTTTTAGCTTGTTGGTCCTTATTAATCACAGGCTCTTTGAATCCTGTGCTGTGTTCTGTGTGCAGACAGGATTGATGTATTGATTGTTTCTTTCCTAAGAGAGAGAATTCCAGAGAGTGAAGTCTTCTCTGAAGCCAGCCTCTGCTAGAAACTTCGACAAATTGTCTTGGCATTGGTATGATAAGTTTGTCAGCCACCTACTCTGTATGCTGAATTCCTGTCACTGATGCTAAGTATCTTAACCCCCCCCCCAAAAACAATACCTTGAATTTATTTTTAATAAGCCAAATTTCTTCTGATGTATGGCAGTATGTCATTTTTTTCTCTTTTCTCCTTCATCTCACACGTCTTGCCACTTACGCTGCTGTATCACTATGCTGTACCTTTTAATAAAGGACGAGTTCTTCAGCAACAAAGAGAAGAGAATGTTTTCCCAGTGGAAGGCGGTCTATCTTTAGAGGACCTTCTCAGACTTTTTGTTATTATATTATTCACTTTCTTAGTACAACACATATTTCACTTTTTGATTTACTTCCCATCCAAATATCCTGTATTCCTTGATAGTGTTCTCGTTTCAACTGTTTTCCACTGAGGTTCCTGTTGTATTGATCCATTTTTGCATAACATATTCAAATTTTAAATTTAGTTTCCATGCTTCAATAGCCTGTTAGTTCTGTGGCAACACATCTTCTGCCTGTGAAATCATATGCTTGTGAAAGAGATCGAGTATTGTTATTCCTTAAACAAAGTTTGTTCAGAAAGGCATCAGAAAAAAATTTCAAAAGCATCTGTATCTCTTTGGAGAGTCAGACCCTGAAACATCTGTGTCAGTTTTGAAATTTCCCATTATTCTGTTAATTTGCTGTTACAATTTCAAGGAGCCCCTGGGATTTAGGTAGTCCTCCCGTTGCATGGGATAGCAGTCACAGGCCAAGGATACTCTTCTTAAAGTTTTCAATCGGTGTCTTCCAGAGACTTGCATCTTAACCTTACCAGTTCCTAACCTTGTTCCCACAGAGTAGTAAAGCAGTGTTTCTGGGGACCGCTGATCTTGTGTTGGGTCGCTGGGCACTGTGAGAAAGACATCCCTGGTTAGGCCAGCACTGTCTCCGGAGGTGGATGCCTTTGATTCGCAGGACATCCAAATGTCATTCGGTACTAGATAACAGCTCAGGTTAGAGCTTCAAAGCGTGAAGTTAATTGATTATGTAGCAATGGAAAGCTGCAAAAACATGACACTATTCAGAGAGAGATACAAAAATCATTACAAAATATGTCTTCATAGCTGTCTGACTTGGCTTCAGGGTTTTCCTTCCGTTTCCTTGATGTAATTAGTCATTTCACACAACTTCCCATGATCCGCTCCTTTGATAAATGCCATCTTAAATTATACATTAATGGAGGGTGAAGTATGCTCTCTTCCCAGTGGCATTTTATCCCCAGTTCATGCAACTGAGGCACAGAGACATTTAGTGAGATCTGCAGATTTCCATGCTCATCCAGCATGAGATGCAGTGTTAAGTACAAAATTCTGGTGTTCTGGCCTCATGTCTGGTAGTCCACATTTTACTAACTTACTGTTCTTCCAAATGAATGTGAGATCCCTATCAGTCATAAACAATAAAATCCTGAAAACTGGTATTCAATGGCCTATGCCTTGTGAAGACCTGTAAATATTGCTTTTGATTCTTTCAGAAGCGAGCATGCAAGCCGTTAGAAACCATTCCAAATGAGGCCGATGCTCGCCTCATTGACTGTGCCATGGAGCTGGATTCTAAACAGAAAATCTCCGCTGACTGTGATCCCTGGGCTACAAAGACAAAGCAAAATTCAATGGTATGTTTACGCTGTCAACAACATCTATCTTTTAGGAGAACACATTTAAAATACATTTTATAATAAAATTGCAAATAATTGCCCCCCCCCCTTTTTTTTGATGGCGTTGTATATGTTTTTGTTCATTAGATTTTTGAAAACCATGGAAGCAGAGGTACTGCCCAGCCTTGCCCAAGATGTATTGCTGGAGAATCTGTAAGTATATTAACCTTCTTTCTGTGACATAAAAGATAGACTTGTTCTTAAGTATTAGATCCATAAAACATAAAGTTAATAAAAACCGCAATTACATTTCTCAGGAATAAAGCATGTAAATAAAAGAAGGCAGATTGATTTAGCATTTCTGAGGTACGCAGCAGAGCACAAACTAATATGTTTCCAGCAGCAGTTGGAAAATATGGAGACTGTGAACACATTTTTCAAATTCACTCTAAAAAGCAGAGTTTAGGAAGTAACTGAAGCAAACACTAACATACAACTTCCTCTACCCCATTTTTATATTGTCCTTGATTTACTGGATCATACTAAAATATTCAGGAATCCCATTCTATCTCCTATTTTTTCCTCTAATTGGATACTTCCTTTCCAACGAGTAGACATAGCCTAAAATATTACACTGTAGACATACAAGAGCTAGTTTTAAACAAGTTAGCTAAAGAACCAGGAGCAATTGGAGCTCGGCATAGACAACTTGACTTTTCTGAAAAACAGTGCAAGTATTTGGACAGCTGAATAATGCTGACTTCTGAGCTGATTCAGATAGGCTCCTCTTGGTGTCCAAAGCAAGCTGTTTAAAACCCGTATTTTTTTTTTTATGTAGGCTGTAGTCACAGCTGTGACTTGGCACCGTGTAGTATGCCATAATATTGCAGCAGTAGCAGTAGAATCTCCCACTAACAGATGACTGTGATCTTAACCACTCTCTTTTTAGCCCTGGATAGAAGGCCAAAACCCTCAAGAGATAACGGCTAGTAATAGTGAAAGAGGTTATGGTATTCCTACAGTTTAGTTTTATACGGAAATTGTCTAACCAAAGTTTAGGAAGTTTCTTAAATGTATGGGAGCTACTCTTGACTTCTGTTTGCATCCTCTGCATCCTTTTGAACCATCATACAGGATTCCTTACAAAGCCAAAAATGAGGAGAGGTGTGGGGGAATGCCACGCATTTCTTCAGAAAGGCTGAGTGTTTGTAGCAAAATCTTTGATTTGATGGAATGAATGGCAAAGTTTCCATTGAATGCTGTGCGGCTGAGGTTGCTGTCATAAGTCAGGAGCTGTGACTGAAAAGACATTTACTGTGTTAACTTATTGCTGCTCATCTTTAAAAATAAAATAGAAACCAGATCCAGGGCTGCCTTTAGGAATACGGAAACCAGTATGACCACATATGTGGATTACCAAGTTTGAACTTTCCAGATATGTTACCGTCTTTGGGGGCATGGAGAACATCTCGGGGATTAAAAACCAAAAAAGAAAAGAACATCTTGTAATTAAAACCCAAATTGGCACATTAGGAAGTCAATTTTGTTGTATTCCAGAATTACAGTGACAACATTAGAGTTTGTAAAAATCTTCTATATCAGTGACCACTTAATTTTGGAAGATTATGACTGAGTACAAATACCGTAATTCCAGATAACACCATTTCTGTTTTAAGTCAGATTAGCCTGACATTTTTTTCCTATGGCCTAGTAATGAACTTGATAAAATCCAGATAACTTGAGGAGTCAACATTCATCTCTTCCACAAACATTTATGTATTGAAGTTTGGTTATAATGGATGACCTATTCACTTTTAAATGCTTTTCAGCTACAGCTGTAAGAAACAAGGAAAACAACTTGCTAACTTTACTCAGTGAGAACCGGAATCTCAAAACTTAAAGAATTTTTCTACTTGACTGTCCCTCTGTGCTTTCAATATAGAAACTCAAGGTAGTGTTATAAAAATCTGGAGTCCTTGTAGAGCTACTTAGTAGGCTTCTTGCTAAATTAGCCTCATATTGTTGAGCTGAAATAGAAAATGCTTTGCTCAAGGCAGGATGATTTTAAATATGACTGATTTGAAGCGTGATTCTGATTTCCATGATGTACCCTGTAGTGGGGGAAAAAGTTTACTCATCTGTGTTGCAAAATGTCAAATATAAATTAAAGTTTAAGGAGTAACATACGATGTTTGGTAATGGAATCGTGAAGTTAGCATATATATTCAGTTCTCCATTATTTGAGTCATGGGACTGGAACAATCTGGATGAAAGAAAAATATGGCTACTCTTGCACAGGTATCATGCTCTTGCAGAGAGGAGGGACATTTCTGCTCCCAGTTCCTGTTAGGAGAGTTTGCTAGTTTGGACATAATGCCACACAAATACAGGACTAGAGCAGCCAGAATTGTGTTCTGGTATAGCTGAATTTATGTCGTGTTAAGCTAGCATAATCACCATGATGTAAACGGGCTTGTGTGAGTGTCCTTGCATTCACAGCATGATTCATGTGTAACCTCTCTACCTGTCAGTGATGCACTGATTGTATAGATTTGTTAACTGTGTCCTCTTTGGATAATCAGTTATTTGTGCCCAGCGACATAACAGATAATACAGTTATACTTCAATAAATTTGGTAGGAATTATACTAGTAAATTTTCTCCATTCTTAAAATAATAAAAAGCTTATACTAAGAGTATAATGTCTAGTAAGCCAGTAAGAACTCAGAAAACTTTCTTCAGTTAAAATTTCACTTCAGGAAAACCAGACTGTCACAGTGATTAACATGTATCATGGAAGTCCTTCAGAACAGCTGAAATGAACAGAAGGGAGGAGCCTACAGATAGCAAGATAAAGAACGTTGTAATTTTTTTCATAATCAATAATAATGTTAAAATCCTATAAGAAGCTTTATTCTACTGATGGTAGGGAAATTCAAATAAATTAAAACATCCAAACTGGAACAAGTGAAACACAAAGCATATTGGACTGAGAAAATTTTTCATTGTTGTGGGTAGTCTTATCAGGATTGTATTTTGCATCAGGAAGTCCTAATACTTTAGCTAATCAGTCATGTGAGGAACTTGACTAACATCAGCCTTCCTGAACACATCTAATTCTGTGTCACTACTGTAAGTGCTGTGAACTTCAAATTGTATTTGAAGGCAGTATCACTATTAGGTTTGCTTTCTTAACCTTTAGAACTCTTTTGATACATTTAATGACTACCACATGTTTCAGAAGGAATAATAGATGTGTATTAAACCACAATTTGAGAAAAGAGTACTACTATAGCTGCATTTTTTGTAAGCTTTCTTTGGACTAATATGTTACTGACTATTTAGGTAGGGGCTTAGAAGAAGAGGAAGAAGTGGTGTTAACTAGAAGGAAATTAGGTAGGATTTCAGGGCGGGAAGAACACCACCATCATTCTTGAGATTTTTCTGTGTTACATGATAACTAGAGGTACTGCTTTTTTTGTGCTAAAGTATTACTGTGAGCACATTCTTTAAAAAAATACTATGTGATATAAATAAATGCAGACTTGAGTTTAAAATAAAAGTTGCCAACCAGAAAGTAAATTTCTCTTCTATCCTCAAAATCTTTAAACATTTAATGGTAGAATAGAATAAGGTATACAAGTATGATGCTAAAATTGTCTATATTCTCTATGGGTATATTTTAACTTCATGTGCAAAACTAGTATCATAACTCAGTCATGCTCCTTATATAGATTACACTGAATGGTCCCTTTACTGTCCAAACTTTTTAGTTGTCCACTAGTCCTTCAGGGAAAAAAAGGGGAAGATTTGTGATGCGGTTAGTGGAGCTGACAGTTTCTTTTAAAATAAAGTTTGAAAACATATACTGAGGAAAAGACTTCAGTTTTTGATGAGATAATTCTTAGTGACATGAAATTTTGTCATTTCAGGGACACTTCAGTCATATCCTGGGCTTCTAGAAATTGAGAGACGGCAAGTCAGCAGCACTGCTTTTCTGTTTACATTTTAAACATGCACCTGTGAACCCTGTACAGCTGGATATCTGTACATTCACTCACGGCGTGGATTTGTGTGTGGTATTCAGCATATAGCAGTTTGCTGTATGTGTTACTCTTTTAGTGCACAATGATGGATATCATTGTTTTTACACTTGAAAAAATGCTTCTGCTTTTAAGGTAGCTCGATATATGTTTAAAAAAAATTTTGATTTAATGTTTTAGGCTAGTTAAGTTGATCTGGCCTTTGTCCCAGTCTTCACCTTGGACTGGGCCAAAGGTCATGTTGATACAAGAGATTTTCCTGTCTCTCTTGGGCACTTTCTCTGATACTCTTGGAAAATGGTCCTTGCATTTACATGTGTACAGGGCCTGCAGTTTTAGCTCAGCCCTATGTATGCACGCAGAAATGGGAGGACAGAAGTGTCTTCATTTTTAGATGGCTATTCAGCTTTGCAGCTGTGAAGTCCAGTAAAAATCCTGTTGAAACTTACGTTTAAATCCAAACTATGCATCCAATTCAGGTATCTTACACGTTGTACTTCTAGTTTGTTTATAACAAGCAGTTGTGAATGTGGCACGTAAGTATCTAATAGAAAAAAGAGTATTATTTGAACAACCCTCTATAAAGCGAAGATGAATAGTAATTCAGCTCTGTGGAGTCCTCAAAAAGTTGTTAAGATACCATCTGACACTCCCTCACTCTGTCTTTCCAGTTATTGTGATATTAGAACAAATCTGTTTAAAAAGTCTTGAAGTTGTCATCCAACATAATTTTATTGGTTTGTCACAAATAATTTCATCTACATTTTGCCAGTATGTAGGACTATATAATTTTTAAACACATTCAGATTTTTAGACTCTTAGGTAGCTGAGTTGTGCTATTTGGGTGTGACACTTCACTGGCTGCTCTGGTTTAGGCAGAAGGGTCCTGAAAGCTCAGAACTGAATGGCAGCATGTTAACCCTCTGCACTGGAGGGAAATTGCTGTGACCTGCCAAAGTTCACAAAGCAAGCAATCTCCACTGTCTGGAGAACTGCGGAGCTATAACTGTGCCCTGCTGCCACTCAGCTCTCAGGCAGAGTTCAACCCAAAACAGATACGGCAGGCATAACAGCATTTGGCCTCTCCTGTTCTGAGAGCAGCCAGTAGCCAGTTTAAATTAAAATGGTAGCTCCGAAGTTGCAAAAATCTAGTGACAGGCTTTTAAAGGTTAGTTTCCCAGTGGGGTTTATCAGACTGCAAAATCCTTAGACAAAGGTTTTTCGGAGTCCTAGAATGCTTCCCATATTGTGTGTGGAGTTGTAGCTGGCACTGAGTTGACTGCTATTAAGAAGATTCTTCCTAAATATATGACTATCATATAAATACTGAATTCAGTTAAGTAATAGATAAGGAAATAAGTCTATAAAGCAGACCTGCACTAAATTGGCATACAGACTGTTTGGTTAGGAAAGAATAAGTTTCCTCCAAGCCAATATAAATTTTAGTTACATCGAAAATAAGTATTTTCAAAGAGAAATTTTTCAGACACTTCAAAATTTTCTTCAATCACAAGAACAGTACAATCCCTTAAAAGATCAAATCTCCAAGAAACACAGCGGTTTTAAAAATTGTATTGTCCCTGTCACCTTGAAGATCTGAAACTCATCTTGAATCCTCCCACTCCCAATGCAGGTTGATGCAAGCAATAGTATCTATCCAAGCTAGAAGGGAACACATCCTCACTTGAAATGACAGTACGATTAGCAAATTCCTGCATACTGATATCAGAGTTTATCTATTAGTGCAAAATAAAAAACAAAAATGTTTTCTAAAGACTGAAATTACATATTTGTTACCAAGATAACTAGATCATATTTTGTGGGCAGTTCATTTTTACAACATTTTCCAACCCTTGTTTTTTAAAAATCCTGCTAACAATGGCAGTCAAAAAAAAGATGGCTAAGCATCAGTCCCTGTGCTGTAAAAGTTGAAATAAAGTAAAAGGCTAAAAGGTATCTGAAAGTTTAGTTACTGCAAAATTACTCAAAACCTGTTATGCTTTATCAAGTAAAATGTATGACAAGTAATGATTAGTAGAACAGTGTATGGTCAAAATTTAGGGTATCCAAAGAGGACACTATCAAAAGTAGACTTGGACTCCGTGACGGAAGAGTTTTTTGCTAGAATATATTCGAGTAAAGTAGTATGCCATCATGTTTAAAACACGGAGGATATGTCTATGGATTATCAAACCAAAAGGGTGCTTTTCATTTAAATAATTCAAATTTTATCATGTTAAGAATTCACAGATACTACTGCATATATTTCTTCCATTTGCTTTAAACTTAACTGTATTTTAGTGTGGTATGGAATATGGTAAAACTGAGAAACAACTAGTTTTCCTTATGGTCCTCATAGGTTTTGTGCCATGTTCTTTTTAATTCTTCTCCTTTTAGAATAAACATTACTTGGTTTTTGTAAAATCTTATCGTACATAAGTCACAGGACTGGTCATAGTTCGTGGCTGCATTACAGAAGCTGATGAACTCATACTAGTGTTCGATTTTAATGTAATTTTTTCATATCAGTCTTCCCATTGTTACTGTACACTGTGTAGGTATTTTATTACGCTCTCCACCCTGAGTCTCAGGACTGTCCTTGGAGATTACTGCATCTATACAGCTGAAGAAAATAGGAGAAGTTTATCCTATTTTTCACTCTGTTACCTGCAGTGTGAACATGGGCCTGTTGTGCTTTCTCTACACTGTTAAAAATGTAATACTGCAGTTTACATCAAGTCTAACTGATTAGTAGTTATGTTATTTACATGTACACTTTGAACATCTAAATGCTATGCTATAGAAACTAAACTTGAGTAAAATGGTCACAAGTAGGGTTCTTTTTGTTTAACTGTAGCTTTTTGCATTCTCCAGGAACACAATATAGGATATGTCAGATCGATTCCATAATAATATTTAAATAAAAAAAGAACCACCTCTGTTCCCCTACCAATTTAATCTGTTTTGAGAATGAACTCTAAAAAGGGGTGTAGAAACAGATTAGCTAGTGGAAGGTTAACTCCCCTCATTTTCAGCCTATCCCAATTACCACTTTCACGTAGTTATACTGTTGTCAATAAAATACACTAGAATAGAAGAGGAATGAAAAACACTTGGTAGTTACCATCTCTGCTGCATCATAACACAATTTGTAATGGAAGAGTGAGTATTAAAAAAAAAGGTTTTGATACAGAAATGTGATGCCTTTCTTCCTTAGCAGATTTCTATGAAAACCTGTCTGTATCTTTCTATTCCTTCAGAGTTGATAAGTGTTTTAATTTTTGCATCCCTAACATTTCAGTGTCCAGGATAATCTTCCCTAGTTATTTAACTGCAAAAGCACCAGACTGGGTCAAATGGGAACACCTAGTTCGATATCCTATATGCTCTAGTGACTAGTAGCAGGCAGACGCATGGGAAGAGTCCAAGAAACAGGACACGTGCTGCATGGAAAGACTTTTTACAAATACAGAACCAGTGTTTTATATCAGGTTTTGTTGTGGGCGTCCTTTCTTGCCTCATAGCTAAGCTTTGAACATCAAATATCACAGAAATTATGAAAAAGTCAATAGTTTCCTACAGTATTTTTTTCTTTGCTATTGTTTATTGATATAAAAAATGTATTGGCTATCAGGAGAATGTTAAACTTGACTTTGCTCTTTTTATTAAGCATTGGAATCTTCAATATTTAAGAAGTCGTTCCTGTATGACTAGAATTCAAGTGTGTGTGTATACTCACACTTAATTTGCACAGTGTAGGGATACTCTTCCTACTATTTGTCAAAAATAGCAGCTCCCTCCTTTCTGTTTTTCTTGAGTTGGCTTACAATATAAAAAAAAAAAAAAACAGAAACCTTTGGGAGCTGTAGTTCAAGGCAGGAGGCAGAAGGGTAACTGCCCTGTACCTTTTTATTAGTGTTCTACATTCCTCCGTGTTGCGGGAGGCTGTTAAGTCCTAACAAAAACTTGAACAGATTTTTACTTACATTTCTGGTAATGCTACTGCTGATAAATAAAGTATTCTGGCTAGATGTACATTTCAGTTATATTCTGTCTGAAGGATCTCACAGTGAAATAACTGGTGTTGCTCACTTTGTGAGCCGGGGTTTACGTCCAAGGGTTCATTGCTTTGCGGGGCAGAGCAGCACCTGCTGCGGGTGGCTGTGCCTGCTTCCCTGCAAAACGGCTGCTGGTCTTACTCGTTCTGAAGTGGTAGCTGACCTCACCAGCTGACTAGAAACGTGTTTAGCTGCTTAGGAACATCATTGTTATCCCTGATCTTTTCACAAGTGAGAATGCGTACATTTCTGGATAAACTTTCAAGTGAATCTTTCAGCTAGGATGTGATTCCTTACTCCATGCTTTCTCATGGGGCTAGGAATGCATTTATAAATCAGCCAGTATGAAAACAAATTGTAGTTTAATAGTTTAATATATTGAAGGCTTATAACAATGGTATTATTTTAAATAGATGTACTGTGATTGTAATTTGTTTCAGGATTTGTCAGTCAGAATCATAAAGCTATTGTGATAGGTACAGATGAATGCTGTATGGGTTGGGACAGGTGAATATTTCTTTAAAGCAGATTTGTGTCAAATCTGCAGTGGAACCACAAAATTATTTTTGTAAGACTTTTCTTCACCTTGTATAACTATGAAATTTTGTTTTATTGATAAAAATTATATACTCTATATTTCCTAATGCTGTGGTTTGTACACAAAATCACGTGAGTGATACTGTATTTACATGTATATAGTAAAATAGGCATATGGTCTGTTTTTAATTCAGGTTAAAATGATATAATCTAATATTTTTAACTTTGTATTTTGTAAATTGTTACTTACAAAAGCAGAAGCATTAAACACCACTGTGGCTACAGTATGAAACCGACTGGTTTTGTTATTCCATTAATAATTGAATTGCATTCTGCAGACACTAAGGTATAAAGGTAAATAAAAACTGTTTGTAGTTTGTATTATATACAGTTTCATTTGTGCGGTATAGCCCACACAGTGTTTCCCCCTCATGGGCCAGATGTATGAATGATATGCAGAATCAATATTTTGAAACAAAGTAATTCCTCTACAGGTTTGGTTTAATAGAGAGTTAAACATTAATATTTTTCAACTGATCCCTCTCCATCTGTGTCTCCAGATTTTGTTTTTCCTCACCTAGTTGGAATACCTGAGGATCAGACCTGAGTTCCTGTGGATTTCAGTAGAAACATAGGTGTCTAGATACCTTCCTGAATCTAAACTGTGAGCTCCTTAAACTATCGCTTTATTTGGATTATAATTTTGCTTCATAGCAGTGTGGTTTTGAAGCGAATCCCCCAACCACTGCCACTTGCTGCGCGTCCCTACAGCTGGTCGCGCAGTTTCAGTGCACGCGAAATGGTTTCTTTCAAAAGGAGTCTGCCCTGGGACCTCCGCTCCAGCTGCACGTCAGGTTCTCCCCATGGGAGTCTGAACCTCAGGCAGCTCCTGCTCAGTGCGGCAGACTAAGTTTAGTCCAGCGTAAAACCTCCAAACCATGTGCGGCGTAGGTGTAGGGGCCTTAACAGGAGCTGCTGCGGTAGACTGCTCGCCTACCGGATCCAACTGCGTGCTGGTGTGCTCCTAAGCTCGGTTGTTCTCCTCTTCTTAACCCAAAAGAGAGTCCATTGCCTTGTGCTCTGAAGGTCTGCTGTTGCAGGGTACAGGGCAATCACTGCCCGAACCCTTCCTGAGACTCAGGACGGCTGGAAAACCACAGACAGGGTGCATGCTGCCCTTCAAAGCCCTTGCCTTAACTTGCCATTTCTGCAAAAATCTTCAAAAAATAAAGTGAAACTTGTTTGATAAGTAAGTACATGTTAACTTGCTTGCTTGCATTGATTTCTTTCTGGAGAAAACAGGTTTTAACTGTCTGCCTTGGAAAAGTCTAACCTGGGCCACGCAGGACAGGCTAACGGTCCTGGAGCAGGAACCATGGACCTCAGGAACAGCAGTATTGAAACAAAGGACTGGGGGAGGATAAAGGCATCATTTTTTGCTTACTTTTTTTTTTTTCTTCTTTTGTCACCTATTCTTACATGTATTGAGGGTGAAGTAACTTTGTCTATATATAGATGAACAGGATTTTGGCTGGTTAGCATTGTACATACATTTTGTATAAAGGTAAGCAGATGAAGCACAAGATGAGAATTAATCCTGGTTTGATGCCTGGAGTAGCAAGAAGCACAAGAGTGAATGTGAAAGGGGTTGCATAAATGTAATATTGATGAAAATAATAAATATACTATGTTACGTAAAATTTTTGTACTAGGTTTAGTTGCTTTAGACTATGGTACTAGCATTCGCTTAACTATTCATTTGATGATAATTACACGTCGACTTGTCATCTTGACTGCCAAAAAAAGATGGAAAAACAAAATTTTGAGTTTAGTATGTGGGGTTTAAAGGTAGTCTGTATATGACTAACCACAAAGACAAGAAATTTATACAACATACATGTTGAAAATAATATATTTAAAATTAGTGGTGTTTATGTCTAAATTAGTTGGGAAAACTGTATACATATTAAAACCTCAGCAGCCCTCCTGAGAACCCCATACAGTGCTTCCTGGGAAAATAATACGATATCCTGTATTAGCAGATTAATAGTCACACATTAATAATGCTATTTTTGCCTTGATTACTGGCAATAAGTATAAAATTCAGAGTTACACCTTGACATTTTATCACACATGAAACTTCCACACAGGATAACTGCCCATAAACACCATGTATGCAAAAATGTACATATTGCTCTGAGAAGCACCAAGGGCTTCCATTGCTGGGGGACAGATATTTTACTAAAGTGGCTGTTGCTGAAAACTAAAGTCCACAGGTAGAGTGGGAAATGTCCCGCATCAAGGGGCACCGAGACTCTTCCGTTGCTCTGTCTTCCCGAGTTGTTCCCAACTCTTTCACAAGTAAGCAAGAAAAACATTGGCCATCTTGTTTTCTTTTTAAACACATACCAAAAAAAAAAAAAAAATCCCAGGCAGATCAAATAGGCATTCATCGATCTGAACCTCATCCTCTGTCAAATAATATGTCCTCACCAACTTCAAAAAACCCATTTGCCATTCCATGACAACGTACGTGTTAAGGTCTTTAAATTGTGACCTCCAGATCTGAACACATCATGCTTTGTTCTTTGCTGTAACGTACCGCACTGTGTTTCTGAATCTGAGTTTTCAAACAATAGCTTCCAGAAAGCTAAACAACAACTTGCCTGGTGTTTGGCTGCCCCATGGGATATGGTCCCTGCTAATACTAATGCGCACATGTTCAATACATGGCGGCTCTTATTTAGCACTAGGTATATATTGTGTTAGCGCCTGAAGTCCATACTATTTAATGCCATTTGCTTTGTAGAATCAGGTGTAGTGATATTTGTGCATGATTATAGTGTTGTTACTGAAACAATATAGAAATCACTGCATGATATTTGCTTGCAACACAGGGTGTCATTCATGAGTTATACATAAATGGCAGCTTTACATATTTAAAAGGAACATGGACTGCTTCATATCTGAAGTATGTTTCCCAGGAGATAACACCACCATTTGATCTATTTTTGATTAAAATGTAAAAATTAAAAATTAAATCAAATGGTAGTATAATTCCTTTGGGAAAACATACTTCAGTTATGAAGTATTCCCCATAGTAACCTTGAGAATCTTACAGCTGTATTGTCTCATCTGTAGGTGGTCTTTTTATGTCTCACATAATTAAAATGAATTGCTGTTAGAGAACCCATACTACTGCATACAGATTTATGAACCTTGAGGCACCTCCATTCACAGACAAACAGTGATATCAAAAGCTAACTGTGCAGATACACTGCATCAAGGCAGGTACTGGTAATCGAGATGTTTACTGGGGAGCGTTACTTACCCCTGCCCTGAAAGGGTAAACAAGGAGTGTACTGTAAAACGATATTGCATTTCCAGTAAAGAACGGTGTCTAAAGAAAGACAGCGTACAGTACAACTGCATTATGCTACATGTTGTTGTAGAACACAGTAGTTAAAATATTCAAAGAACGTTTTATATACTAAGGAATGGCTAATATGTCACCAGAAAAAGATTGTGAAATTGGATTTACTAGGAAAATGTGCTCTACAGAATCTAATGCAACTTGTTTATAGCAAGCTGCTTTATCAGACTGACTCAGAATATGGGAATGTATATTTGATAAGATTAGAGAGTAGTGGGGATCAGAAAAAATAAGACTATAGAATTTGCATTCACATTTTCACATATCTGAAGGACAAAAATGTCATTTATTTTTTGTTTGGTTTCGATTCTCTTAGTCCTGTTAATGCTATCCATAACAATGACTTGTGACTATGCATTCTGTTCAGGCTGTAATTAAAACTTCCATAACATACATTTCAGTAACAAAAATGGATGGAAGTGAAATGCTCGGATTTAATGTTTAAATAAAGAAAAAAATTCTAACAATGAAAATATAAAGTCTAAGAGTTCCATAGTGCCTTGTAGAAACATTTTGTAATAAGCAGCAGGAGTGTTCAAATTTCAATGTAATACTTAAAAGAAAATGTCTCTGATCTTTGAATTTCTTTATAGAGGGGAGTTTTTCATGTATAATCAGACTAAAATCCTCCTGTAATTGCACAGTGAGAGGCCTGTGAAGTTTCAGGAAGGCTGCAGATGGAATACAGACCTGCAGAAGCAAGAAGATTTTTCCTAATCTACGGAGCCAGCAATGCGAAATCAGCCTGAGGTTTCCCTCCGTGCGTGTTCGGCATGGGATATCTCTCCACCAGCTGTGTTGCCACCTAGTGATGGCCAGTAATGGTTCCAAGTAGGCACGACGGTTAAATATTAAGAGCAATTACAACGGAATCGTCTATCTCGGAACATTAAAACAGCAGCACGCAGTTGGTGTTGTACTTTCCCTTTCCAGTTGTTCAAGGTCTGCAAGTCCGTCTGCGCTGGAGTCCGTCCAGCTCCTTCCGAAAGTGTTCCCCCTCCGGACTGAAACCATGCTATTAACGTTTACCTCTTAATTACATTAACATAAGCACCCACACGTGGAGCGACTAAAGCTTTGCACTGTGTATAATCCCTCTCCTCTCGTATCCTCGCACCTCACCAGAGGTCCCCTTGCTCCCACCTCTGCTGCTGCAGCAGTAAAAGCAAACTGGTAACGTACCGCGCGGTCCCGGGCTTCCTCGGGTGTACGGGAAAATCCTGCCTGCTGCGCACCCTCATCTACGCCAGCAAGGTGTGATACCCCCCAGCAGCCTCAGAGCTTCGCCCTTGGTCAAGCACAAATGAAGGGAAGGAGCGAGAAAATCTCTATGTAACCTTCCCTATTTCCGAACTGAAATAGCAGTGCTCAGAGCCGCTCCGCAGGACAGCAGCAAATAAAATCTAAGAAAACAAGGAAACAGGCGGAAAGTTTGAGAGAGAGTGCTCAAAGCAGAAAAATGAAAACTACAGGACTGGCTTTCAGGTTTCTACAGCTACAAAGGACAAAACGCCAGCTGTGTGAGAAAGCAGAACCCTCTCAACTGAAACTACTAAAAAAAGATCACCCAAAACATTAATAGTTAAGACCTTGATTCTGCAAGTTACTTCCCAAGCGTGAGATTTGGATCCACCGAGTTGCTTGGTTAAACACCCCCTGTTATGAATTAGGCCTTAGTTAATAAAGAGATGTCAACACCATCTCTCCGCTTCTCACTCGTGTCCTAAGCCAGGCTTGTCCATGCCCTGGGAAAAACAAGACACAAGTTTAGTGGAATGTGGGTATTACATCACGTTTTACAAGGCTGACAGCGGCAGCCTCTCTGCAAGGCAGAGCACAGCTAAAATCCTCCGTGTGCCTCCCAGCCCGAACCGAAAGGCTCCCTCTGCTTACGGACACCTTCCCGAGCATCGGCCTTCGTCCCCACCACCCTCATCTTCACACCCACGAGGAGAGGAGTCAGGAATCCATCCCCAGTTCCTCAGCGCTCGCTGCACCCAGGGCTGCCTCCAGCACCCTGCTGGATGCCGCTTTGTTCAAGTCTTGAACAAAGGTATTTTTTATCAATGTAATATGGTGCCTTTAAATAAAAGGAAGTTATCTGAACCCAACACCTCTGTCTAGAAAATCCCCAGTAAGTGAAAGATATTTTGGGTCCATGATTCAAGAAGCTCGCAAAGGAAAGAGTCTATGAAGCTTTTAAAATGTTAACTTCTGAGCAAAAGCCAAGAAGGAAAAGAATTCAAAAGAGTAATTTTTAAAAGGGTTTGTAAGAAAAGGGAACTAGATCTTTTGAGTTATTTAGTAAAGAGGTGCTATTTCATTGAAGATCAGATAATTTAGAATCGTTAGTAAATAACAGAATTTAGTAAATAGAATTTTCTGTCTGCTTTTAATTGCCAGGGTTACATCCATTTGTCAATTTTGTTGACGATCATGTTGAAGGCATTCCAATTCTGTTAAAAGTTGAGTCACACAATCCTGCTCTTTATAAACTGACACTTTCTCAGTCTTTATGTGCAGCAAATCACTTTCCCAGATCAGAGACTGTGACAGCTATTTTAGAAAAGGAACTAAAAGTTTTTCTCTCCCATTTCTTGACAAAAAAATGTTGCTATCTAGGTTGAAAAGCAGTGGGGTGATTTGGTTTTAGTGCCGGCCATTATGATGAGGAATTTGGGATTTTTATTATTGCTGTGTTGGGCACAGCTGCGGAGGGTACGCTCCTGGAATAGCTTGTGGGTTAAAGACCTGATTTACACGGGTGGATCTTTCTGAAGCCTTATGGCCCACCGAGGGCCGTGCATGCACAAGATACAAGCACAATGAAAACACCACTCAGTGTTGTAGGGGTGGGAAAAGAACTGCACCTGGAAACGGGCAATTGGCTTTAAATAAAACTCTGATACGAGAGAGATGCTTTTTTCAAAACAAGCAAAAAAATGGGTTCGTATGATAGCAATCATTCAGGGTACTGCCACAAATATGGCACTAGAGTGGAAAGGAATCAGTATTTTCATGGTTTTATGCTGAAAATAGTGAATGTCTTCTTTTGCCATCACTAAGTCTTCAGTAATTCAGGTGTAGCACATGTCTAAACCTGAAGGGAAAGCCAAACAGCAGAAGCCCTGTAGAATTTCAGAATAACTAGGTTCAAGCAAAATGATCTGTTTGGAGTTCGCCTCTTGATGTAATTTGGACTGACGCAAACGCAGAGCTTAGTCTAACTTTCTGGTAGAATAGCATCGGCAGGTAAAGCAAGCTCTGTGGCTTTACAGGTTTTGAAGAGCAGATGATTCAACAGCAGTATGAATAAATAATGAAAGAAACTGAGATTATAAATTGTACTTCCTTATTTGAAAGGACTTGTCTCCCGATTCGTGATTATAAATGCGTTACAAACTTCGGGTCATTTACAAAATAATAGAACACTTTAAGATTACCCTTAGCTTTATGTAAATGTAATTTTAATATTCTGTCTTCATTAATTATCTAATCTTGGGAGCAAATAAACTACTGACACAATTCTGTAGCTATTTTGCCAGCAGGATTTCCTTTGAAGTCGGTGGCAGTTGTAAGAGGAAGTGGATGACAGGACTGAGCCTCACCATCACTTTTAGAAGAGGAGAAACTTAAACAGCAGCTGAAAATCCAGACTTCACATCAGCGCAGAGCTATTTCTGCCCTGCAAGATATTCATTAGTGCAAGAAAATAGGTGGCATTTCATTCCCACCGCTCGGCTGCCATGCCCTCGTCCCGGGAGCGCAGGAGGGGTTTGCTTCCACCTCCACGCAGTTTTGCGGTCACCCCTCTGCTCTCGGCGCGACGCGCAGCCCCAAACGCGTTCGGAGGGCCAGGTTCCCACCTGGTGTATGTCGAGATGGGTGTATATACTTCAATTAAATTTGGCAGTCGGGTCTAGGCAGGACCGTGCTCTGCGGAGCAGCGTAGCACAGGCAAATGTCACCCACGGCCCGGACCACAAGTGTCACGGTGGCAGCCCGGAGCGCTTGTAGCCCTGCTCGCCTTCCCATTCCTATGTTAATACAGGCAAATTAGCCCTGGATGTTTTCTACTTTATTTGGAACTTTACCCAGCTATATGCATATAAATGCTTATATTAAAAGGAATTCATTAATAACTCATACTTAGTTTCTTTAGTACAAAAAGAGCAAAATCAGTACATCAGATAGAAAGAGTAGAGTTCAAAATTACCATCTACAGCCCAATCAGCAGTAGGTCTGCTAATACTCCCCTTAGAGCTCATCAGCTGAGACAACAGATTTCAAAGTATGAATTCTGGCATTGCACAACCCCAGGGCTATTCATTACATTATACAGTTTCCCGTCTGTTTTATGAAAGGTAGAGATGTATATTACAGTAGTTTGCAGGCTATAATTTTCATTAATAATCTGATCCATGTCTTTAGATTATTTTAGTAATTACTTCACATAAAAAGACTACTGAGTATGATTACAAATATGTCTTTGTTTTGATTGTCTGCTTTTGTGGTGAATACCAGATGTCTGAATTTCTTGACTTTGTTTAACAATATAAATAATGTTCACTGAGGTTTCCAAATGCCTCGCTCCGACCCCAGGAGTATACAACTTAATAATACAACACTCTAATAAACTAATCTGCAAACTGTTCAAAGTTCAGAAATTAAACCTTATTTGCATACAAAAAAATACATCAAAAGAACATTAAGGGCCAAATTCTGTTCTTTTGAAGATCCGCACGCACAACTTGCAAATTACTGCCGCTTTCCACGTGGCGAGAAGAGCAGGCAGGACCGGCGGCTCTGCCCGTCGCCTCCCGCTGCCGGGGGTGCCCGGGCGGGCAGGCTCTCCCGCGGCCAGAACTCCTCGCCGCTGCCTGGACCGAGCACCAGGCGCGCCTGGGGTACGTACGCCGCTTTGTCTTCCCCTCGCTCCGTTTTTACATACCCAGCACGAACTATTCGACCCTTCCTGCTCGGGAAAACACGTGCGGCGGCAGTAATAAAGTCGCCTTATAAAAGAGCCGTACCGTGGGCGACCATACGGCCGGCCAAGCGCTTCTCCACCGTGCAACCGGTTGGTAGTACCGTGCAACTCCACCGCGGTTAGCCTGCGTAGCCCAAGAGAGCACGGAGCCGCGGGCGGGTTGCCCGGCCTCGCTGCCCACCTACTGCAGAGCCCCAGCATCATCGCAGGGCTGCTCTTCTCCTCCCAACGGGCTGGCCGGAGGAGATGGAGGGCAGAGGGGCTGGCAGATGTACGCTCAGGCCCATCTCCTCCCGAGGCAAGGCTGGTGGTACACGACACGTAACTCATCGTTGCCACCACAGGAAGGAGCTCAAGCACCGCTCGTGGAGCATCGCTCTCTGTGCTCCCCGCTACCTGGGCTCTCCTGTGCGTATACAGCTCTATTTTCTCTATTCTGTTTTAATTCTTCTCCTGAGCGCTGCCTGTCTGCAGTTCAAACGCTGCCCATAGCTGAGGGTCCTCGAGGAAGCCGGCGGGTTCCCGCTGAGCTCTGTCCTCTCCTCGCTCCAGCGAGGGGAAGCCACGGGGCCGCATCTCGGGACCGCTGGGGAGGAACCTTGGTTTGTACCAGTCTCGTTTCTGCTGGAAACCAGCCCTGCCCGATACTGGCAAAGCCGCCTACAAGTACCTAGCTGTATCTCACTTCCAGGAGCAGGCGATTTGCAATGCTGAAAAGAGTTCAAAGAAGACATTATGTTCTGTTTTATCTAGAGGGAAAGTGCAAAGCGTAACCTTTGCCGGGCGCTGTCAGCTGCAACAAAAGATAGGCTCAAGTATTGATCAGCCCTTCGTAAAACTAGCGAGGGCTCCTGATCACCGGCCTCCTTCGACATCTGGCGAGATGCCGCGCGGCCGGGTCCTCGGCAGGCATCACCGGCACGCTGTTGGGTGGGAACCGCACCTCTGCCGCGGGAGAGGGAGCAGAGGACCAGCCCGAGAAGGCACAGCAGCACCGGTTTGATCCGAATGAGCTCTAACCCCTGCGAGTTAGCAACAACCCTTTGGCCATACCAATAACTCAGCCACCCACTCACCAGTGTGAATATTCAAAGGCAAATGTCCACGGCCCCTCTCGCCCGGCAGCCCCAGGGCTCCGTGCAAAGAGCCCCCTCGCTTGTCCGGGACCCCCCACCCCGGCAGACCCGCAGCCAGGTGCCAGGTAAGCTGACACAGCTTTTTTATCATTGCCCCAAAAACCACAATGCCCACCCAAACCCATCCTGGCACCAGCTCCAGCAGAAAAACCTCCTCAGAAATGCAGGTGCCTCGGAGGAAAACGGTAGCAGTAAACCACTTGGGTGGATAAATTAACAATCTCTGGGTGCTACAAAGGTGTCCCCCCATGCTTGCCCTCCCCGTCGCTCACGGTTTCCCATTTTGCCCTCTTTTAGGGGCCTAAATGCTGCAGAGAGAAGCAGGATGGTTTGCGAAGGGGGGTCCCGGCAAGGGTGGGCACCGGTGGAGGGGCTCTGCTCCTCCCGGGCAGGGGAGCAGGCACAGGGCCGAGGCAGCACCTCCGCTCCTCCGGACCCCCTAAATTCAGAGCTTTGAACATAAGGGTGTGTGACACCAGGAAAAGCAGCCCAGAGGAGCGATGTGCTCCCGGTCCTGGGACACTGATGCAGCCGTCCCAGTTACCCTTTCTTTAAGAGCCGATGTTTCCGAACACAATAAACCAGTAAGCCAGTGAGGCGGCAGCAAATGCACATAAATTTGATGTCGGTGCATCATTAGCAGGAGTGAATAAATCCCAGGCCAGTGGTGCTGCACCCCTCCTGGATATGCAATTATGTGGGAGATGAGCACCTGGAGTAGAAAAACAACCAGAAAGTGGTCCGAGTTGATAATTTATGAATGGAGAGAGCGTTTTGTGGGGAAGCTCTCCTGCTTCCCCAGCAGCATAACCTCTGTCTTTCCTGGATTTTCTTTCCACCTGCGTTTCCTCAATTTGATGCTGGCTTCCTCAGCCAGACAGCGGCAGCCCGCTGATTACGAGTCGGGAATGACAGCGCGCATCTATCCTTGCCAGGAATTAAGTCCATAGAGTTTCAACATTTTTTCCAACGAGCTGCACATAAATATTCAGCAGAACGTGCGAGGGAATAAAACCTGCAACATTCCCCACCTGGTGGGTCTGGTGGCAAAGGTGGAGCTGAGCATCGCTGCTCTCCTGCCCGGTAATGAAAGGGTTTCCAGCCGCTCGCCCTAACTCCCAGCCGGTACACAGTACTGTCCTCTCACAATTTACGCAATACATTTATATTCAGGTTGCATTCCTTCTCCAGAGCTGATAAGAAATAAATTTAGAAAATGTACATTATATACATCACAGGCTGGTCAGGATCGCTTCAAAGTACAAATACCTGGGGCTAAGGCTTAAAGTCACTGTAATCTATTAAACTTACTAACCTGTACAAAGCTATCAAACCAAGAAATAAAAGTGCTGTGACCTACCAAAGAAACTCAGGTGCTCAGAACTAAAGGGTAACCCCGCACGGATCCAGGGGGGACGGTGCCCAGCCCTGGCAGCCACATCGGCATCACCGTTTGTCACAGCAGGCTCTGCCGCTGCAGCTCCGTGCTCTTCCCGGGCTCTCGCCAGAGTAAATACCCGTAGTTACACGTGTTCAAACCTACACGCTTGTCTCCGCTGTGCTGGAAAACTTCAACTCTAATTGCTTGTGATTTTTGGACTGCCTGGAAGTGCAAAGAGGTTTTCTTTAGCTTCGCTATTTCCCCCGAAATTGAGAAAATAATTGAGTTTAAAGATCATGCTGCTTTCCTTTGCTCAAAAAAGTATCTATGTGCAAGAGGACGGCATCTACTAATTCGACAAAGCAAAAGGCGAGGGGGTCGGTCGCGGTGGGCGGCTGCAGAGCAGCACGGAGCCCCAGCAGAAATACCTGCGGCTGGGTGCATCTGAGCACCCCAAAAGGCTTCCCCAGAACTAACTGTGATCATTTCAGCCTCATGTCCTACCGCCAAATATATTTTAGCATCTTTTCTCAGGTATACGTCTAACAAAACCCACTATCTACATGAAAAAATGCTTCTCCATCCCCTTGCTGTGTTCCAGTCACCTCTCCTGCTGTAGTTTGATGCAATGAAGTATAGAACACATGCAACAAAAAAGGAATAAAAATAAAGCAGAGAAATGGTTTTTATGTAAAAGTAAAATTTGAATCAAAGTATGTTCACAAAATACATAAGCAGATACTATGTAGTCTTTGGTAAAAAAAATACCACCCGATTTGTTACAAAGAGAATTTTAGTTCCAGTACATCGCCAAAGGGGACAGACCTTTGTTTAGGAAACTGAAGAAGTACAAATGCAAAGCAAATTAAAAAAAAAAAAATCAATTACTTAAACCAAGGTTTCTCACTTTTTGATTTAAATCATGATTAAAAGCAGTTACTTGACTCACTGATTTAAATCAATCCACACCATCTCTCTCAGATGATCTCAAGCAGTTAAATAAGAAAAGAGAATATCATCAATAACCCATCTGTGTCACAGATGAGAAAGCATCCCCGTGGGACTGCCTTTCCCCATTTTTCATGTGGTGGTCCCTAGATTTTCGAGGAGTGGCACAAGTCCAGAGGAAACCACAAAAATGCAAGAGTTTGTACCTGCAAGTCTGCTACAGGAAAAAGAAGTGGCGAGGGCTCGCACAGCCAAGATGCATAAAAGACTGTATATTTCCACCCCCTAAATACAGTCTAAAGCATCCTTAAGCGGCATAGGTGTAAATTTCGTGTTTCACAAAAATTTTTTTTTCTGCGGATGCTGCCACTGCTTTGGAAAAATTTTCATGTGAATAAGGAACAGGGCCGATGCTCCTGAGAACAGCAAAAACCAGCAGGTCAGAAACCCCCCGTCAGAGCCTCTCCCCCCCAAACATGCTGCCCCATCAGCCACCGTCCTCAGCCGAGCCGTGCAAACGGGGGCCGCACCGGGAGCTCCCCAGCAGCACGCAGCGATGGAGAACAGGTTTCTTTAAGGAGACAATAAGCGGGAGCAGGGAAAAAACTGCATCAGAGAGAGAAGGAAGAGCAGAAAAGCCAAGCGAGGGCAGATGGGTGCGTGGGGCGAGCGCCGGGGCTCGGCCGGTGCCAGAGCCACCGTCGCAGGGACGTTCGCCGTGTTTGGGCATATTCCCTTTAGGCTGCGGTTCCCAAGTTGTCTAATTGTCCTTGATGTATCTTTTCTCCCCCAGGAATGCCATCCAGACCTAGCAGCTCCAGATGTCTGAATATTATGCAGGAAGCCGGTAAACAAATTCCTCCTATTTTTCCTGCTAGCAATTAGAAACGTAGGAAGAACGCATCGCTTAACAGGCAAGGAATCCGCAGAAGATATTTCATATGCATTTATAGGCACTTAATGATTCTGAAATAGGTGATAAACACTGAATATCGTAAGCCTTTTAGACTGCCCCTTGTTGCTACAAAAATCAGGCTTTGTAAAAAAGTAAAAATAAGGAAAAAAAGCAGGAGTTGAAATGGAGTTAAAGCTGGGACAAACTTGTGATTACGACTGCTTCCAGAGTAACCATCGAACTCAGGTGACAGAGCAGGTCTGCCACCTCCCCTCAAACAGCTGTTTCAAGTAGTTTCAACTTTTAAACCCAACTTTATTTTCAGAGTAGGTCCCTGCCTAGTTCCCGCACCTTCCCTCCCCATTAATTTCTTTGCATGCTTGAGCAATCCTGCCCTAGCAGGAGGGACGGCTTAGGTGGCTTCAGGAGTCTTTTCCAGCATTAATTGTTATGATTTTAGAGCCCCACGGGGTGAAGACTTTGAAAAGGAGAATTTGTTCCAAAGGCTGGGAGGAAAATGAAAAAATGCAGCACCGCAGCCCGTGCACAACATCTGCACAGAGACAGTGCCGGGAAACCCGCACTCCAGGTCTCTGTGCCAGGAAAGAGAATTAAAGCGTTCCAGCTCACGGACTGAAGGTACGGCTCGCAAAAAGCACAAACCACGCATCCGCATGCTGGAAGTTTACAAGTTGCAGAAGTTCGGGAGCAACCGAATAAATAACCCAAATCTCACAGGTGATCTGAGAAGAACCTGCTCTAGCTTGGTGTTTGCTATGAAAAAGAGCTTTATTTGGCCCAGCCCCACTGCCCTGGAGTTATCAGTGCTGCAGCACTTTCTGGGAGGATTCATTCATCTGTTTCAAACCAAAGAATGAGCTGAGATTTCTTTTCAATGCTCAAAAAAATCTGTAGCATTTTCATAAATAAGTAGCTGTCCCAGAGTTGATTTAGGGACAATCTTTTTAGGCTGTTTTTTGGTCTTATGGTGGACACGAGAGGTGTATCACCCTGAAGTAGTGGGGAAAACCTAGAACAAGACAGAGGCAGCTCCTCCTTTCCACCTTCGGGGCGTTCGGCACGTCGCACCTCAACGGCCGTCTGGTATCGGCGCACCTCTCTGAGCATCCCCCCCCCCACAGCCACCGGCTCTCGGGTCACTTGGCCCTTTCCCTGTTGTATCTCATCCCATCCCGGTGGATCAGCGAGCAGCGGCCAAGCCCCGCTGATCCGCTCTCCATCCCCAGCCGCGGGCGCACCCGTGCAGGTACCACACACGCACCCGCTCGCATGAGCATCCAGCACCCCGAATCTGCCCAGCCCTCGCTCCCCAAGAACCCCCCCACCCCGGGGGCTGCGTGACCCTTGCGGACCACCACTGCCATGCTACGCGGTGGGGGGGGCGGCCGTCACCCTCCTCGCTCCAGCTCACGGGCTGGAGACATCAACCCCAAAGTGAATCTGACCTTCGTGCCAAATTACATCGTGTCTCTCCCTGTCACACGCCTCTCCAAAACGTCATTGGGGTAACCGTGAAGGAATTCTCCTTCTGACCTTGCCCTGGGCAGGGATCCCAGCATCACCCTGCCCAAGCGCTGAGCTGCCGCCGCTACTGCGGACCACGTGCAAAAACCAAGGCAAGCAGGAACTGATGCTACAATTAATGCTTCAGCTGTCCCCACTATGGCTTTACTGATCTCCTTGTGACAGTTTAGTTTAATTTTCCACAAGTATCCGAGGCCCTGGGCAGCATTATGGGAAGTTGAGGCTCCCGGCAGCAGTCCCCTAACTGCAGTGCAAAAGCCAGTGCTGCATTTTGCAAGGAGTCTTTTCATCTATTTTTTCTTTTTTTTTTTCCTCCTAAAAAACATGTTTCTCAGGACCTAGATCGCCCAGAGCGTTACTGACTGTCCGTGTTACCCTTGGCCATGTGCTGCAAGCAGGGCAGAAAGCGTCTGGTGCCACCACTGCTTAGGGAAAGGGTGCAGGAAACCTGACACGAGATCCTCACATCTTTTTCAAGCCTTCTCAAATGAAGGTTTAAAATAGCAGCAGTGACATGATGATTGTGTGGTTAGTGACCACAGCAGCTTAACTAGCTGTCTCAAATCAAGAAATGAGAGAAGCATGTGCATGAAGTTACTGTGCAAAAGGACATCTACATCAAGCAGTGTTCGCAGGTGAGGCTCACAACCACCCCCTTATCCGCGCGGTGACCCAGAACACCAGCTCTGCAAAGGATATTTAAAGACCCCTTTCAAATTCATTATTCTTAAGCAGAAATAAGCGGCAAACTTGCAAAATAAGTGTGTCCATTTGCCATTTTCACCATCTCTTCCACCGTGCTTCATCTGGCTCAGGTGTGTGCCGACTATATACCTGTTGGAGGACTAAGATCATTCCTGCTTCTTACTGCGATGAAGGAATTAAATACAAAATCTTCTGTAGGAAGCAATTGTGAAGTGTGGAAGTTTCTAGTCAGGCAAATAAATTGGATTTAAGTATATTACAGTCATAATCTTTTTCTGCCTCTCTCCAGACAGCCTTTGTACATGGAGAAATGAGAATGTATTCTCAGACAAATCTTGACCTGAGGGAGAAGGCTGCGGGAATCTGGATTTTCAATAACATAAGACAATAAAGCTCAGACTTCTAACCTGCCGCAATATGGTAAAAGTATAAAGAGCTTAGCAACTAATAAAAGAAAAGGGTCTTCCAACTCATATTTGAAGATCTAGACCCCCAAAAGGACACTTCATAAAGATCATAATGGGTTAGTCAGTATCTAACAGATACCATGTACCTTGTTGACCAATTGTCTGACAGTTGTCTTCTGCAGGCCTGGATATTAATAAGCCTTGTGTTGATTTCCTTGGGGTATTTTGTCTTCGTAATTGTACATCTACTTGTTGTGACACTGCAGCTTGCTATATATTTATTTAATGCGATTCCTATAGCAAAAAAATGTATGTATGCTATTGTTTTCCTTAGATGATATGCATACACTGCAAATTTCATCTCCCTCTAAGGTATAGTGAATCAAAGCTGCTACAGTGTAAGGGAGAGCACACGGTCTTGGGGCAAAGAGGAAATCCAGATGTGTTTTCCCCTTAGGTGTGAATATGTCTTACTCCTTGCATTACACAGGGAATATAAAGGGATTCAATTATCGCTGCATTTTTATTTCTAATAATAACAAAAACTTGTTCTAGAAGGTATTCCAGTTAAATAATATTTTGACAGATAATGCTAGTGTAAAGTAGCTGTCACTCACGCAGCAAGATCAAGGGGAAATAGATGCATAAGAAAGATCACAGAGTGGCTTATGTAGTGAAAATGAAGCCTGTTAAAAACTCCTCTCGCTAACAAAACAAAGACTGTCTGCGGCTTGATCCCGCTCTCACCATTTTCTGTACAGCTGCAGAATAAAACGCAAATATTTAGAGATTGCATGTTATATATAAATTGCAGTTTTCCATAGATACTCAAATACAGGCATATTTAAAAGTACTCTGTGTTTTCAGGGCTCCCACAGTCATAGCAGACCCGGCCTAACCAGCCATGACAACGTCAAGACAGGGCGAGGGAGGGCAGCTTAAGTGTCTCTGCCGGTGCCAGAGAAGGGACAAGGCCGTGGGGGGAAGCAGTCCCGGTCCCAGGGAACCGCATGACACCCCGGAGATGTCTTAGCAGCATTCCTCCAGAGCAGGTTATCTTCAACCAGAGACCTAAAAATGTTGAGTTCCTAGGTAAAATTTCAGTTGGGGAGGAAAAAACTTAAGGCAGTCAAAGTCTCCAGAAGGAAGAAATGAAGCAAGGAAAGTACCTGATCCACCACCGCCAGGTTCCTCCAGTACCTTCCCCGCCACAAGGGATATGGGCAAAGATACAGGTATTTGTAGTAGCAGGACAGCCCAGGGGATTAGCAGGCTTTACTAAAGGGTGCTGTGCTGCAAGCTATGGGATAAGGCAAAGGAATAATCTAGCTGGATAGTCCCAACAATAACTGCTTCAGGACTGTACAAGAGTCTCAAGATAAATGGGAAATGCTTCTTCTAAATAGATTATTAACGCACAGTGGTCTAAAGCTTGAGACATTGTCAGTGCTTGAGGTAGGTTCAATAAAACTGCATTTTTAACATAGCTGATATTAAGAAACTTTTTTTCCTTTAAGCATTCAGTATTAGTGACAGAAGCAGAGAAGGCAGAAGAATGTGCTGCCCCAGGAACCACAGCATCTACAGCACATGGCATTGGTCACCTGTGAGCCAGTTATTCATCTGTCTTTTTTTAAACCCTCATACAGATTTACAAGATAAGGCAAGTGTAACTGAAGTTAACAAGCATCTAATTTTATCCTTTGTTTTGCCTGGTAAACATTAAGTTACAGTCATAGCTGAGAGCTGCAGCTACACTTGGGAAGGAAATAGATTTTCATTTACTACAGAGTGTACTGTATTTTAGTAAATTTGCAGTGGCTTTATAAGACTGTCACCGGAAAGTTTGTTTTCATTCCCCCTCTTTACCTGAAGTTCTTTAAATAAATTCCCATAAACACATTTCTCTGAACAAGCAATAAATGGGTTTTAGTCATGTCCACCCCAAACTCATTAAAATAGTCCAAAATCCATTTAGCAGTAACGCTGCAGCCATCTTTGATCCATATGAAACATCTCATCTACTCAAGATAACTTCAAAACAGAAGATAACAGCCACGGTGGCAACATTTACTAGAGAAATAAGGTACATATGCAAAGTGCCCCTGAAGAATTTTTTAACTTTTACTCCAGGCTTCCCTTTTCAGGCAGCAGCAGAAAGAGTCTAGATTTTGCACTGAAATTTGTGTTATTTGCTGGTATGCTTCTTGTCCAAGATGAAACTCAAAACGCTGGAGAACATATTCCTTCCATCTAACATGGAAGTTATCACAACAGCACCCGACCACTGCCAGGACGAGCTCCCAGCCCACCGCCAGCTCCCGGGCAGGCTGTCGATCCCATTTCAGAGCCAGTTACAGTTCAGAAAGACACTGGGGTTGTAAATGCGCTCACTCTGTCGCTGGAGTACATGCACGTGGAGCTCCTTTTCCTCCATCCTCGGCACGCAGCAGTGCTTGTGCATCCCATGGGGATCTTCCCGCGTGTGCCCCACGAGACACGGCAGAGTCCCGGGGTTGGACCCACTCCCACCGTACCCATCCTGCCTTGGAGAGAATCTGCAAGAAGACGCCCCATTCAGAGGATTTATTTTAGTATCTGTGTTGTGAGCAGATGTACCTTGATGTCTTATCAGCATTCCCTGACGCAGGCTCTGCAGGTCTGTCCCCCCAAAAAATGGATCTCGTGCTCCTTCCTGCCAGGGAGCCACTGCAGGGGACATGGGACAGTCCAAGAGCAGCCACCACACCGTGGGAAGCAGGGCTGTGCATGCGTGGGCTTTCGAGCAAAGCCGTGACAAAGCATGAGTTTTGATACCACAAACGTGCAGAATGTTGTTCATTCCCAACGCAAGAATTTCACCCGCAGAGGCCAGGATGTGATGAAACCTCATGTGATTGAGCTAGAGAGAATTTGGGGAAAATGCTAAATCTTGATCACCTCAGAACTACCAGCAACTTTATCCAAAACATAACTGGCTGAATTCAGTGCCACAATACTCCGAGTACTCCAGGCTGAAGCACAGGCATAGACAAGCATGTGCCAATGCCCCAATGAACACCGTATTTTAGGCAACAAGTTTCATCAAGAGCACTGGCTCCTGCATGCTGCTCATCATGTAGATCAATGAAACAAAGTAAGACAAGTTTGATGTGTATACTTTCAAGCTGATATTTAACCTCGATGACCAAAACCAGTATTTGTTGGCTCTCTCTGACCATAAGAAACCAGACCAAGATACCATGATGGAAAGCAACCAGTCTTACTTCCTTTTCCTTCTGTATTTAATCACTAAAGGTACAGCTAGTAACCAAATGCAAAGATTTGCGGTCCAGCAGCTAATAACACCCGGGCACTTGCTAGAGGAGACAGAGTAAAACAGCCTAATGTGCTCTTGCCGTGTGGTAATTTTCCAGATAAATGGACAGTTGCTTCAGCAGTTCCACTGTTGAAGGTCAATGATCCATATAATACGGGCAATTACAGAAGTATTTCTGTTGCAGACTCTGTGACAAATTTTTAGTGCAAGACAACAGATAAACTGTAGCAAAGGTACCAAGATGAGGGTACTAGACTTGAAACCCTGCACCCCAACTCGTCTAGTATTTGCTGGAGAAACCAACTCTCCCTCCCCTCGGCTCATCTGATCGAGTGTCCATGCCCATCGTACTGTCCCTATTTCCTCTTACTTTGACATTTCTTAGTCCTTTTTCAATACTAAGCCTAAATTACCAACACATTGCTTTCATGCGGTCTGCTGTTTTCCTGCCTTCTAGTTCAAAGTTAAGCACTTGGCTATTTTATAAAGATTCTCTAGGGCTGAAGAAAAAAAAAAATCAAATAAGGGAAAACTCCTCAGCAATTTGAAAACTTGGACTCCCAGTGGATACACAAACATAACCATTTCTAATTGCATTTCAAAGAAAAGGCAGAAAGCATTCTCAGGGAGTATGTACTGCTGATACACTTACAAACACTACACACAGAGCTAGCTTAAATCCTGGCTTACATGCTAACAGTTTATTCATTGGAAAGAAGATTCTGAGCAATACATGGATTGAAATAAATAATTGTTTTGTGTAATGAAGTGTGCATGAGGAAATAACCACTTGTACCATGGTACAGATTGTTTTAGCGTTACTTGCAGCCTCAAAAAGCTCAGACACTTGCTGCGCAGTATTACAACCTGCCACAAGAAATCAATACCAAAACCTCTGAAAATATTTAAGAACATGCCAGAGTCACTCCCCAGCAACACCAACATTTCCAGCTCTGAGCTTGTAAAAGCAAAGAGGTTCTTGCAGTTTCAGCACCTGCTTATAAAACGTCTACATGCAACAACAAAATGTAAAATATACAGGTGCCCTCAGCCATCCAAGTGCTGTAGAAGTTTAACGATAAACACATAAGACCCTGAAAGACTTTTGTGATTTCTGATGGGAATACATTAAACCTGTAGTAGTGCTTCCCTTGTGAATTGTACTTCTGTTTCAGTTTCAGTTTACTGCTGCTTTTACCCATCATGTAAGAGACAGACTGCCATTTCATTCCACCAAAATGAACAGGAAACATCAGTAAAGAGCAGCCTTAATGGTGGAGGAATTCACCAGGGACGGACTTTGGAGTTGTTCAAGAACCTATTTCAAAATTTAAGCAGATTTTGCTAAAAAGGAAAGAGAGAAGAAAGGCAGAGACTTGAAATGCTGGGATTTAACCTTCATGTAGGAAATGAAAAAATGCATTCAGTTCTACCTGAGGCAGGAGCCATCCCTCCCTTGCCCGCGAGCAGGAGCACGAGCCCCGTTTGCAGAAGCCAGGACATAGAGACAAGCACCATTGCTTATGCAAATAAGTGATTTTGTACAAGATTAATTAGTAGAGGGATGCTTTTGGATACCTTGCAAGGACAGCGGCTGGTTTATGAAATACGTATCAATAATCCACAGCCACATAAGAGCTGGATGCATCACAGCTCAGCAGATATTGCAGAATTAGCACCAACTTGCCTTTCTGGAGGAGATCAGCAGGGATGGGGATGGGACAGCCCAAGGGCCCAGCCCCTCCATCGGCCCTGCCCTCGGGTCCCTCCTGCCCACCAGCACCACATTTAAACGTGCAGGAAAGAGCTCTCTGTACTACAACACCCCCATTAAGAAATGAGTGAGTTACATATCTGCCTTCTGAGAAGTATCACTGTGTCAGGCTCCTGAGGCTTTTATGCAATGTACGGTTAACATGTGATGTCTAATCCAGCAAAAAAAGGAAGCTGGTTATTTGGCAAGACTGTCATTAGGAGAGTCTGTTTTGAATAGAATTAATGCCAATGTTTGTAACATTTAAAAAGAAAAAAAATATCAATGATCTATTGTTGCTTGCAGAGCAGCTCCCATGAGGAAGTCCCCTGTGTTTACTCCAAACTTTTCTGGAAGACACATCCCGTCCGATGATATGGAAAAGGATAAATATATTCCTTTTAACATGAGCTGAGGTTACCAATGGGAACTAAATACACTGCTTTTCCCTGTCCTGGGCAGCAGCTGATTTGACACAGTAATACTCCTGCTATGCACAGAAAACAAACTCCTTCCCTAAACCATCCCCCAACCCTGTTTTCTCTTGTAAAAATTATGTAATTGCATGTTATTTCAGAAAATTGCATAAAAGTTGACTCTATTATGATTAATTGTCCCCACGGCTTCTTGTAAAATTTTCAAAGTTCCAGCTGGTCACACAGGGTTTAGTTTACAAAAGTGTTGCACATTATTAGATTTTCTGATAAAGTGTGCTCTTTTGTGATTCAGAAAACCGCTTCTCCTCCAGACAACTGGCATCCTCTTTGTTATTCACCCCAGAGATACACCAGCCAAAATGGAGTGCACTCAGATGAAAAAAAAAAAGGTATTCCCAATCAGGCATGCAGATTAAGCATTACTTATGCAGTATAAACAAAACATTACCAAAGTTTCAGCGCGAGCTTTCCCCGCAAAGCATGCAGGCTGAAAGCGCACACCGACACTTTGGTTGGGGTTTGCTGCCCTTGCTATCAGCCAGAACGTGCCCGGTGCAATCCCAGGGAAGGTCCTGGCTCTGAATCCTGCTCCAGTCATTTTGTCACTTAGCACATTTAACTTCTGATAAATGCCGATTGAGGAAGGCAGAACAGAGGATGCAACACTACCCACACCACTACCCTTCCGCACTCCTCCGTATACCCCAACCTTCACACCACCACCTTCCATCTCCCCTCCAGCACACCTCCATACAACCCAACACTGGGGAGGGCTGAGGAGAAACCTAGAGACACTCTCCAAGAAACGCCACAACCGGAGACCTTTTCTACCTGTGCCACATCATCGTAGCAGCATGGAAAAGCAAGTGTCGCAGCAGCTAATAGGAACAGCCAAGAGAAGAAGCAATAGTGAGGAAGACCGGACCAACGGGACCACCACAGGGCTGTGGCATCTCCGTTCTGCCAAATGTAAGGGCCAGGCTGAAGAATGTCTTGAAATACAGGGTGCGAGTCAGAAGGAAACTTTACTGAGAACGACAAGGAAGCAAGCAAACACTTAAAAGTGTGTTTCAGGAACAGAAGCTGGTTCTTTTGGTCTAACAATATTGCAGTTCTTCTGATTTCTCCGTCACCACCATGTGTACATGTCCCTGAACACCAACCTGGGACACAAACAAAAATCCAAGCCCAGAAATGATGCCATAACACAAGTACTTAAAGTTTTCTGAAGTAATGACTGCACATGCGGGCAGGGATGATCCAACTGACAGAGTCCTCACGTCAGAAACGCGCTGGGGAAGGTTGCACAGTGGCAGCTGGATGGGAGCTGGTGGGAAGGGCAATTCCTACGCGAGTAAGTGGTCAGAAGAGCCACAGATGGAGGGGGATGGCAGACCTGCCTATGCCAACCTACCAAGCTGTGAAGCTAAAAGCAGTTGTTATTTCACAATGTCAGAGCGACTGGCTGATAAAAATGGTAGTAAATGTTAAGTTATGCACAAAGGGGGGAAAGACAGTCCTAACTTTATATTATAACTATGGTTTCTGACCTATTGCCATTTAGCAAAAAAAAAAAAAATCATTGTAATTCTACAAAGAATTCAGCTCAGTAGCAAATGGAGCATTGAGGATTACAAGGAAAGAAATTGTTGTTTTCTGTTTTCATTTCAACTGTGTAGATCCAGGGTGCACCTGCCCTTTGAGCACCACCTGCAACTCCAGTTCCCTCCAGTCTCAAAGTCAATATAAAAAAGCCAGAAAAAAAAAATACAAGAATTGGTAAAAACAAAAGAGATCTTACGGTTAGAGGAATTCAGCAAGTTCAGGGGATGTTTCTTCAGGATAAAGAGTATGACAAGCATGAACAATTTAGGGGAGAATAATCCATGTGGGGCTAGCACCCTCAGAAACTTCCCAACTTATCCCTACAAACACCTCAGGTCTCATAAAAGTACTGGGATACTTATCGACAGCAACAGAAGAGTTTAGGGTAAAAAACTACATGTGAGCCACTGTTTCCATCTGCCAAGAGATCACTGTCAAGGGCACAAGCATTGGTGCTGGTGTCTAAACTTCATACTGGTCTAAGCTTTGTACTGGTGTCTAAACTTCCAGAACCACAGTTGTTCCTGGGGATGCTAATAAATAATCCAAGTCTCCTCATCTCCTGCTGCCCATTTTTGCCTCACTTTGTATTATGCAAAACAGAAAAATATTATCATCCTTATAAGCATCCTTCTTGAAAGGCATGCATTTCAAATATCATAAAGAAGTATTGTCATAATGAGGTTAATGACAATAGGGTTTCCAATATCAAAGAGCCAACATGCAGCTGCTTTATAGTATGGAGTGATATAGCACAGAGCTCCATAATGAGAGTAGAGAGTTTTTGGGTTACGCATTTTAATGAGTTTGTAATAAGCAAACTACTACGGAAGCGGTAATTTGCATTTCACAGCACTATTTAGATAGAATACTTTGTTAACACTCACTACATTGAAGCAGGAAAATTAGCCCAACTTCATAAGGATTTAGAGTCTGAACATGCACAGGCCATTGCGCAGAAGATTATATGCTTTTAGAGCCGAAAGAAAAGTATTCAGTAATACGCACGGGGAGAGAAAACCGAGGAGAAGAATGCAATGCCTGGGCCTTTCTTGACCTATAGAATAAGTAGAAATAACCGCTGTGTGTTTTGTTACATATGCCTCATTTGATGCCTCAGTTTGCACCTTGCAGTAGTGAAGCACGTCAATGCTTCTGCTGGAAGAAAGATCTTCAATATTGAGCTCAAACTAATTCTGCAATAGCTGTGTATCAGCATGTGTAAAGGCTTGTTTTCTGCCCTAAACCTGGCAGCCACCACCAACGCTGCTCAGCTCTGCTGCCTCAGACACTCAACTCATTCCCCATCCCTTGCAGCATGAATCCAGCCTGGAAGTTAAAAAATGTCCGAGGTACATGGTGCGCATGTAGCACCACGCACCCCGTGCTCCGTAGAGCACCGCATCGCGCTCATTACGGCTCATTCGATAAAGAGATGTACCTTAAGAACAATGCATTCATCTATTAATGTTCCTTATGGGAGACATAATCAGCTTCATTAGAAGTCATTATTATGGTAAAACCCTGGAAAAAACATCATGTACAAGGCGGCAGCATGATCAATTAAAAACCTAGAATATGTGACTAATATTGACAGATGTTTACAGGAGTCGCCGTGGGAGGTCAGGCGCTCCAGCGGGGTGGCAGCTCCCCCGGCCACAGCCCACCCCCACACCCGCAGCCTTCGGGGGCCGGCCGGACCACCGCGGAGCCAGACACAGCAAGGAGGGCACTTGTGTGCCCTAGAAGCAAGCAACACAAAATACGGGTGCAACCACCAGACTACCCCAAGCCAGCAAACAAGTCCCCGTTCACCCCACCGCAGCAGGAGATGCTGCACTGTGCCCCAGGGCAGCCCCCACCCTTGCTCCCACCGCTCCGGTCTGCACAGATTTTTCACAGCAAACTCTGCAGAAAATATTGTCTGAAGCCAGAAAATGTTAACATTTGAAGTGGAAAGCTACTAAACTTTCTGAACTGACAATCATTATTTCGTCTTGGGCAGGGGGGGTTGCTTACTCGGAAAGCTCCTATCGCTGACTGTTTTTCACTGTCCTACCAGCCCCAATTTCTTATGAAGGAGCACAAAATGGGAAGATTAGAGAGGATGCATCTTTCCCAGGTCACAAAACTTCTGCCAGTCAAGCAGAGATAGCCAAGAGAGCAAGAACAGCAATGGGGAAAGCCCCCTCGCAAGGGCCCTGCATAGCCCCAGCACCAGGGCAGGGTACGGCTCAAGTTGAGGCCAACAGCCCCTTGCAGGATGCCTTTGGGTTGATGCCTTTAGGATTTGGAGCAGCTTGCAGGCAATGCTCCATGTCAAACGCGAGGCCAGGCTCTGGTGGCACCGTCGCCTTTCCCGAGGCTGAGCATCCTCGCCCATAAGGCCCAGGAAATTACAGCTTGTGCTTGGCGAGATGTTATTTTTAAGCCTTAACAAACAAGGGCTTGATCTTCTTAAACAGTTTGGATCCGCTCTGCCATACACATTCACAGCTCAACAGCTGACTCGGTTTTGGGTACGTATCTGGCACAGTAAAACAAGAGTTGGGCTCAGGCAGGAATTCAGACTGTGGTAGCTGCTAAAAGCTTTTTCCATTGCATATATCAGTGTAAAAGTTGAGTTATTCAGCAGGACTAATACATCAGTTGCTGTGAAGTCAATAGCATTGATTTCAGCGGGACCAGGGTTTCACTCAGTTGCAAACAGTTGTTCCAGTAAGACCCGGGTAACTGGGAGCACTCCAGGACTGCGGGAGCCAGCAGCTCCTGGGAAAGGCTTTCCCATGAGGAACCCAGTGGTGCCAAGACTACAGGGACCAGGGAGAAGGTACTGACGTGTCGCTCATTTTTAAGCGGACTCTATCTTTGACAAGATAGCACCTAGGAAAAAAGACACAGGAACCACAGACATCTCCTCAGTGCCCAGAAGTTTAACAAACACCTACAGCTGGAAGAAGGGGCTATTAAAACGCGTTCACTTGTAGCAGCTACTACTTGATAATTTATTATTTAAGCAGAAAGAAGGAAAACAAAGTGCACAGTAACATGTAGTCTTCCGAAGGAAGAGGGGGAAAGGGAAGCAGAGCCCGACGAGCGGCTCCACGGCCGAGGGGCAGCTGCAGGATCAGACCCTCCCCTGCCGCTGCACTGAGACCCAGCTCCGCTTCCTACCTGCGAATCTTAATTTCAGCATAACGCCCCTGCACCCACACCAATGCTCTCGAGTGCGCAACACAAGCCCACCACGCCGCGCACGGGTCCTGCTCAGCCCCGGGGCCGGCGGCCGCTGCTCCCACCCCGAGCAGCTCTCAGCCTCCTACTCAGCAGCCGCGGTGCAGCAGAAGGCTCCAGTTGTCATTAAGGCTTCACAGAGCCGTTAGCTACATGATCAAATAAAGAGATACGGTAATTTACAGCAGTAAGCTATAATCTCTTTTAAATAAAGAATTATTGCTTCCTCCTTCAGCAAGGACTTCAGTGCGCTGGGCTGGTTCTTCCTTGAAGCACTGCAATACCTCACTTGGGACTAAGCAAAAACATGTAAAAAGCAGAGGGTACGTTCAAGAAAATGCTCGAGGAGGGGACGGTGCACCTGGGCACGTTGTGCAGACGCTCACCGCAGTGCAGTTTCCTCTGCCTTAAAACTCTCTTTCTATAAATCACCTCGCGACCTGGTGGGGTCTTTGCTCTTGCAAAACATCCACCGAGTGCAGCAAGCCCCAGTGCGGCTGCACCTGTAAAACAGCGTGGGGAAGGCTGACTCTTATTACTATTTTTTAGTGATTGGGAGAGTCAGAAAACGGGGAATCCCAGCCACAGTACACACTGAGAAGCTCCTGAGGGCAAGCTGGGCACATAACCTTTACAGCTTTGTCTCCAACCTACTACACGCGGGTATTATCTGTCACTGCTGCATTTTGCACGGGGCCAGTCATGAGCGCGAGGCAGCCGTGCCCGGCAGATCTGAGGGAGCGCTCACTAAGCCCACTGTCCCGGCAGGCTTAAAAATAATCCGAGAGAACAACTGTTCCCTGCCCCGCCGGGGCGGGGGAGAGCCGTGCGAGAGCAAGGCTTTTCTCCTGGTCAGCTAGAACGGTGGTGACGCTCCTGCGGGCGCTGGACATCCAACATCCCGGCTGTACGGCGTTTGAGAAGGACAGAAAGGAGGCAAACGCCTGCTGGGGCAACCCTTGATGCCGGGAGCAAGCCCTGCCTGGCACGCACGCAGGCTACGGCCTCTGTCCCCAGCAGCATTTCCAGCCCGGGGGCCAGTAGCTCAATTAAAGAGGTTTAAAATATTTCTCTGAAGAGTTTGAGAGGCGAGGCCCCACGAACCACCTTACAAAAAAATAACCAGTAGATGGCAGGCCTGCAAAGCCTGATAAGATCACGCAAGTTCATTTTACTTCAGTAAGAAGAGACAGAATGATATTTAAAGACAAATGTTTTTATACTTTAACTACCCTAACAGGATCTATTAGTACATCTGTAGAGATATTTTAAAGAGTTATGGCTACAGGATTACAATTAGTGCACCAAACAACCCAGATCAGGAAGATCCATCCAAGTCAAAGCTGTTTTTCAAAACCAAATAAAGTAGAGCATCTAATAAAGTGGAGATAATTTCTCTACAGCAATATCCAGCTCATTTTAGGCATCAGCCAAGTCAATTTAGTACTATTGCCATCAACATGTTTGTTAGATAGTAAAGACATATCAGAGGCACAAGCATGTACCAGTGCCTGCTTCCAGCCCCCACAGAAAAGAAATATCCTATTCCTTCCTTTCATTATTATTTCCAAGACGATAAACCCTGCATCTTGCCCAAATCAGTCACACACCATCTTCACAGTTATGCGCTGTGTAGTATGGATCCCACCATAATGCTTGCAATACAAAATACGATTTTTAAACATACTGGGAATTTTAAAATACCAGGTTACATGAGGAATAATCACAGCTACTCACTCTTGGTGGAGCAAACCTCATGCTGAGCAGTGCTGGGCAATGTTCCTGTCTGTAAGGGAGCAGACAGCGAGGGACCTGTCCCACATCAGCAGTGGCCTGAGGACACATATGGACACTTCTCTCTAGGATTTCTCTTGAATATTTCAGGACATGACTTCCTTCCACAGGCAGCTTTGTTGAGCATGCTTTTACATTTGCCCAATTTTAAGAGCTTTATGGAAATCCTATTTTGAATTATAATGCTACTTTTAAGTCAATACAGTTGATTTTTGTAGCAACTCATTTTATCTCAGTGTGGCAATTTATTTTACTTTACTATTGCTAACTTCTGAGTCAAAGCAAGTCCTTTCCTCTATTTCCCAGCACACCCAAAGGCTCTGCAGGAGGGGTTCGCTCATGAGAGCTTGCCCAGGGCTGGCGGTGGAGGCTGTGACACCAGTCGTGTCCCAGGCTGTTGTCAGTCGAAGTGGCTTGGGGTATCTGCACTCCTGAGCACTGCCAGAAAAGACCCATAATGGGTAGTTTGGTTTTCTTACAATGCCCAGAAAAGATATTTCTTGACTTTGGCCTCATCACCGTGAAATTATAGCCCTAAGATTACATCCCTGAGGCATTCCAGCTGTAACGAGCAGATACCAATCTGCATTTGTGGACACAGACTAGAACAAAACCATTAAGAGCACTGTCATTAGATGGTCAGCTCCGAAGTGCTTGAGATGCTCTCCCCATAGCACGGCTCCAGGCATGGGCTCCTACAAACTAAGCCTTGTTAAGAAACTTTTTTCTCCCCCTTTTTTGCACTGAAGAGGAAAAAAGTAGCAGCAATCTGCTTTCTGATTTCCCTGCTCCACTTGCCTTTTTTGTGGGCATTAGTCCACGTTTAACCTCTGGATTTGGGCAACCTAAGTTTCTGCAGCGGGTGAGAGCGGTGGCCCAGGCGGGATTTCACCCCCTTCCTGCGGGACCCCATTCGGGAGGGCTGGCTGGGGACAGCGGGTCTGCTCCGCAGCACGGGGCACCAGCCTGAACCCACCACCCAGAAATCCTCTCTTGGCTTTCTAGCAACCCCCTCCCAGCTTCGTATCAACCTCAAAAGAGCAACTTAGAGAAAGTTACCTAAAACATGGTAGATTATTGTAGGCACATGGGCTATTTTCCTCAGAGTAGGCAACACAAGCTTACACGTGGTCTCGCTGTCCAGTATTAATGCTGGACAAGAGACTTCTCATGCTCCAATACTCGCTCTCAGGCACTCACGTCAGGCTGTCCACCTCAACCGCTGCAAGAACCTGCAGGTGCTCTGCATGGTGCACTGCCCACTGCTCCCAAAGTGAGCGTCCCCCCCACCTCTGAGCACCCAAAGGTTCAGGCTGCCCCTTGTAAGGGAATGGTTGACCTCCCAGCAGCTTCAGGGAGGGCATTTCACCACAAGGCTGGCACATTAAAGCCACCCTGCCAAATTACCACCCCCCCAAATAAATAAAAAAAAACCCCCAGAGTCTCTGCACACTTGCAGTATGCCAAAGCTTAGAGATTATCATGCTTTTAAACTATCCAAGGTTGACACTCCAATGCTTTCTCAGTTTACTTACCATGAGGAATGCAATAGACCCCCATTCATCCCACCAGGATGGGATCATCACACGTACAGAAGCCTCTCTACCTGCACGTGTCCTCTTGTGTGCTAAGGAGGAAACCACCACCAGAACAGCTCTTGACTGAAGCACTCCCAAAGGGCTCCAGGGAGGCAGGAGCCACCAAATAAATCCTTGCTGGGATTATCGCACCCACCTGAGCAAACCCTTCTCTTCCTGATGGAGGGATCAGCAGCACCTGGCACAGCACGTGCAGCCCCGGCTGCCTCTGCCTGGCCTCACCGGGCAGTGAAGGAAACCAAACCCCGATTATTTCCTACCTGATCTACCCCTCCGCACCCTTCCCACGCATGATGCTTCAATGCAGTGCTCAGCGCTGCAGCTGGGCAGCTGCTCCAGAACCGGCCACGCACCACGGGAGTTCACCAAATCTACAGACCAAAACCTCGTCCGGTGATAAAGGAGGAATTACTTGCCCAGCTCGCTTCTAAAAATCCCAAATAAAGGACCATTCTGCGTACACAAAACACCCACACTGCACTGCCGGGGTGACCCTGGTGCTGCTGGAAACGCGCTGGCCCCGGTGCGGGCGCTGGTGCAGGCGATCCGCAGGCACGCAGCGGTGGCATCGTGCCCGGGGCTTGTGGTGCACACGCGGCCAAGCCTGCACAGCTCCTCCGAAACACACCCGGCACACCACGCTCACCCACCGCTACAGATTCCATCTGGGAAACCCCAGAGAGAAATATGGAAGTGCAATTCTGGATGGAACCGCCCGAGCCACCACGTCGTGTCGCCCACAATCCCAGGCAACCACATAATTGACGTCTCGTTTAAAAGATTCATAGAATCATAGAATCATAGAATCGTTTAGGTTGGAAAAGACCTTAAGATCACCAAGTCCAACCGTCAACCCAACACCACCATGCCCACTAAACCATGTCCTGAAGTGCCACGTCTACGCGTTTTTTGAACACCTCCAGGGATGGTGACTCCACCGCTTCCCTGGGCAGCCTGTTCCAATGCCTGACAACCCTTCCAGTGAAGAAATTTTTCCTAATATCCAATCTAAACCTCCCCTGCCACAACTTGAGGCCGTTTCCTCTCATCCTAGCACTAGTTACTTGATAGAAGAGACCAGCACCCACCTCGCTACGACCTCCTTTCGGGTAGTTGTAGAGAGCAATAAGGTCTCCCCTCAGCTTCTTCTTCTCCAGGCTGAACAACCCCAGTTCCCTCAGCCGCTCCTCCTAAGACTTGTGCTCCAGACCCTTCACCAGCTTTGTTGCCCTTCTCTGGACACGCTCCAGCACCTCAAGGTCTTGAGCGCTTCCCAGGACATCTCTGCAAAGTGCTGCTGTAGACCACGGACCTGTCCCCATGCCCTCTACAGCAAACTCCAGCCGGGTGGGAAAGGGGTTACCCGAGAGCTGTGTTTTGCTGCGTGCGTTAGAGGCTGAGCAGAGCCCCAGCATCGCAGCCCCCCCGGGTTGGGGATGTGCTCAGCGAAGTCCAGCCGGGCTGATGGCTCCTGGGACGGGGGACACGGGAGGTCAGGGCTCCTGGGTCCCAGCCTTGTGCTCGGGGTGCTGAAGGGGCGCACGCGGAGTCATCTTAAGCTAATAAATGTTACCAGTTAGCGCAAGGTCCAGGGCCTAACAGTGAAGATTTGGCCCATTTGTATAGAAAATAAGGAGGAAATTGCAGTGGTAGGAGTAATTAATCACTGGAAAAAGCTTACCGAGAGTTGCGCATTCTCTGTTCCCCACCTTTTTTTAAAAATCAATATTATGTGTTGTGTCCATATTCAAAGAGGACTTCAGTGAAGCCCTGCGGGCTGTTTTATCCCAGGGATCAGGTCTGATGGGCTCAACGATTCATAGAGGATCGCTGAAGCAGTCACGAGGCCTCTGGAAATCGCGGCTCCCAGGATTTAAGCATTAAAAGGAAGTGTGCTGTTATGTGTAACAAGTGATTATATGGCACTTAAACAGGAAATCAGATGCTTCTTATACTGCAGTATGTTAGGAAAAGAAACACGGTAATGGGCGAGGTGAGAGGTGGTTAATACTATAATGTTTCCCTGTACGCTACTGGTGGAACCATTCTGGAATATTGCATACAATTCGTAGCATATACATACACGAAAATGTCTCTGAAATATATAACGCTTGCTGAAATGTTGCATGAGGGAGTAAAAGATCACTGTCTGCTACTGTCTGAAAGATGATAAATACCAAGCAAGAAGGCGGCTTTTTTCAGATGATCAAACTTGACATAATTGTGAGTAGCGGGATTAGCACGAGATTCAGTACTTTACTCAGATTTACAGATGCCGCAACCATCTGATTACAAGAGCCTCTCAACTTTCAATTGAAATAAATATATAATTACTAGGCCTTCCTGAATATTTAGGTTAGTTTGAAGATACAAGCTTTAAAGGAGAAATGCCACAGGACAGATAAAGAACATCTTGCAAGTCATATTTTTCTCCCTTCCTTTTGAGTATCTGAGCTTGCCAAAGAAAGTTTTAAGATGCTAAAAAAACCCCAATTAACCTGAGAAACGTGTGCTGCGGAGCCCTGTCTCAGGGGAAGGCGTGGAAGCCCCATTGACTGGATCACCTGAGCCTGGGCCGGACAAACCACTGGGCTTCGGTCTGCCAAGGCAACCTGGCACTGGCAAAGGCTCTCAAAGCCATAAAATAAGATTATTTTTCCCCTCCCGTTTCTACTACTCTTTTGCTAATTTGAATTTATCAAGCTAAATAAAACCAAACCCGGCCACATAGCGGCATGTGAGCTGTCGGTACCTTTCTCGGGAAGGGATGCTGATGCCGACGCTGCTGCTGCTGCTGCGGTCGCCCCGTGCCCCATCCCTGCGCTGGACCCCCCCGGCGCGGCTGGGGGTGAGCCGGGGCGCCCGGAGCAGCGGGGACCCAGGCTGGGAGGGAAATACAGGGTCTCCCCTCGAAAGATATGTTTAATTGAAGCAGTGTGAGGACAGTTGTAAAACCTGACAGGTTTACATCCACATTATAAAGACAGAACAGAAGAGTTCGTCATCCACTCTAATCAATTTTTCCCTTTTTTGTGCATTAAGAGTTCTAGATAAATTGCATGGCGGTGTTTTAAATTGCTGAACAGCTTCAGGTGAACTTTACAGGTGTCAGCTGGCATCTATAAACTGTCCAAGAGCCCTATAAAAGACTGTGAAACAAGAGCAAAATTAGGAGATAAATCTATCACTTAAAAAAAAAGGAGCTAGTGAAGCATATTTTCAGTGTTACTTTTTAACAGAGCGCTGGTACGGAGAATCGCAGGTAGCAAAGAGCTTCTGATGCTGCTAATATTCAAGGTGCACTAGCAAATTCATTTCATTATCCCCCAAATTCTTGCTTTCTCAGGTCTGTGATGTCGTGATGGCCAGCTTCAGTTCTGTGCTGATATACTAGAACACAGCACAGGGGGTTATTTTCAAAAACATGTATCTTATGTCATGCCTAAATTTCACAGCTATTACACTAAAATAAAAGCAATAAATAATAAATAAGCTCTTACCTGTATCTTCTATAATTTCTGTTAGTAAAAGAGTGGTTAAACGTTTGTGCCTTAAAAAAATTGAGCATCTGATTGTGAAGTAAATTCAGTCGGCAAAACACAACTTTTGCTTGCTAGTAAAGCAACAGAGACAAGCAGATTGTGGATATAATTCCACCCAAAACAAAGCAGACAAATAAAAACACGCTGAAATCTATTATTTAGTGGGTTCAAAACATATCTAGGCAGGTCTACGAGGTGTTGACACCTGGGACCAGTCATTTTACCTTAAAAGAAACGAAGGCCTGCATCATTTTTTACCTTGTTTCCTGCTTTATTTGCTACTTGTGTTCAGCCAAAGTTCATTTTTCATAAGGCTGCTCCAACAGGAGTACCAGCCATTTCCATAATTTATGCTATAAAAAGACATAACAACAAATAGCCTTTCGAACAGTAAGATACGCCCGGGTGGGCTCTCTGCTTTGGGCTTGCGGCTGCAAAACGGGGTCCCTGATCTGCGGTGGATTTGAACCTCGCACGTCCCTCTAGCAGGGGAAGCGGCGAGGTGTCGAAGCCTCAGGACGTCCGAGCCCCGACGAGCCCCGTCACTGGGAATGCGGCGGGGAATAGGAACAGAATAGGAGCAAGGGGAACAAACGATTTTTTTTGCCAGCCCCATCATTTCTAAATTAGCTTTTGGTGGGCGCAGGTAGAATATAAACTCGCTAGCTCAGAGGTCCCGAAAGCCTTCTCCAGTTTCCCTTCTCGTACCGAGACATCACGAACCGTTCTCCCTCACAGGCACGCCCCAACGTCCCGTTGGATACCAAGCTACCGCGGGCCGCAAGACGGCATCTTCTATACACGATTGCTCAGAAATATTGGCAATATTTTTGCCTCGTAACTTCTCCTTCATGAACTTCACGTATGCCTCAGAACGTGAGCTGAGTTACCCAACTGAAATACAGGTTTGGAAAAACCTGGTTTATATTTATTATTCGTGTCCTTTGCTAGGACGAGAACACAGTAAGTGCCCATAATCGAAGCAGATAACTCCAACTTACTCCCCCTGTGAGTGTATTGCCATGCACATACATCTTGATTAGATCATTTTCCTTTTAAAAAGGAAGCATTTTTGTATCGTGGTGTCTAAGAGAATTTCCAGCAGAGTCTGCTGGTGGAGTTCTCTGCTAGCGATATTTAAATTCCATATTCTCCTTGCTGTTGTTTATTTTTTTATAAATGCTCACGTTTTCCTCCCTCATTCCACCTGTCTCCAGCAGCAGGTCGCAACACTTTTGCACTAGCGAAGAGGCCTGGAGGCAAACATTCCCTGTCGCTGCTCTTTTTTGTTTGAATTCCTCTTACGGAGGGAGAAGCGGCTGCATGTTCTGCACGCCTGACAGGCCTCTCTGGCTGTTGGTGAAGTTGCTGTGATTTTGGTTGGCGTGGTCCCTGGTGAGTGCTGCTGCCACATTTTCGCTTGAACCGGTGGCCACGCGATAGGTGACCTCCCACCCCACGACCCCGCTTCCAGGAGGTCTCCGAGCTGGGGGATTCGAGGCGGTGCACGAAGACGGTTGCTTGAGGAAGGGGCCACCGCTTCAGTCAACGTCCTCTTACATCCCTGACACTTCCCACTAAAGTATTTAACCTCCAGCACTAGAGGAGATGACATTACTTTTTTTATGGTTTGGAGAGTACGACCTTTTCTATCACCGTACTTTACTTACTTCCCTTTCTGCATGAAAAAAATAACCGGGAGAGGTTTCAGCACATAAGGAAAACGATTTTGTGATTACTAAAACCAGAGAGTCTTTACACAAGGTTGTTAAAAATAACTGATGAGCTGGAAGTAATCCCCCTGTAAAGGAATGGCTTCACTAATGCACTGGGTCTTGTATAAAGGGCTGTTGGGTCGTATCCGAAACGCGTTTTCATAAAGTCATTCAAAGGTGCGCCTTGCATTTGCATCCTTACGCTGGTGGCATATTGAGTCCTTGCACGGAGGAAAAGTGGAGCGGGGCTTACTCTGAGGTGTAGGTGCACACAGATCAGGACCACGCACTTGCAGTCGCAGTCGCTTCGCTGGAAGCCCTATTGCTGACGTAGCGCGGGGGAACTTGGGTGCCCGAGTTCAGCCTCCCACGTACAAGACTGCTTTAGTGAGCTGCAAGTGTTTAATAGTGTATTTCATACGTGTTGAGACACGGTTGCAGCGTGTCCACTTGAAAAAGAGCTGCAAATGTGCGCTGCCGTGAGGAATACCCTGATTTGGGAGCAGACAAGATGCCCCAGGCTGATGGAAGAGTGAAACTGCAAAGGTAACATGCTTATACCATGGGGAAACGTCACCGCTCACTTCTGTAGCATCCCCGCAGAGCTGGAGTCGGGAGTTTCACTGCCTCAGCGCTGAAAGGAGCCATTCGAACACACTGAAGGCTGGAGGTAAGATTAAAGAAGGAGGAATGAAAACTGCTGATAGAGAGTGCGGTGCACTAAAAAGTGAGCTAAGAATAAAGCGATAAGGAGCACCAAGATGTTGTCACAGTTCTACTCTAATAACTTAAGTAGCTGCCGTTAGACAGCAGTCCCAGAGCACCGTAATTTAATCTGGGAGTGAAAGATGCCAAGAATACATACAGTGTCAAAATAAAAGGGACCACGGTGAGCCTGCGAGCAGCCCTCCGACTCCGGCGGGGCTGCATCACGTCCAGGTGGTCCAAAGCATTTAGAAAGAATATGATTTCAGCGTTTTAAATACCTGACGCTCTTCAGCCACCTACTAGTTTGTATGCATGCTGTTGATTTAAAAGGCTGGAGCATAATCAAGCATTCTTTTCTAAAGAGCGCAATGAGCACGTGAAAAATATATGATCTTTTTAAATTTTAAAAAGCGGATTGGTGATGCTCCTCGCAACAGAAGGAGAGTGGCACAATTAATTTTCAAGCCTTATGCACCACACAGCTCTTCTGTGGGCCATAACAAAAGGCGGTGCTTGGTGCAGGGGTTTGAAGGTGAAGATTTGAGGGAGAGCACAACGCCAGCCCGGCATCGCCTGCGAGGGCAGACCGCCTGCCTTGGGAACGGCGTGGGCTGTCGAGGAATCTGCTTTATAAATATTTTGTGAACACCTATCTATCTTAATAAGACTAGCTCAGCCTCCATGCAAAAAATAGTTACTGTGTAATGAAAGCAAATTCACGGCTATTTTTCAGCAGACTGTTTCTTGGTTTGGGGCGAGGTGTTGGGTTAGGCAGAATCAGCAGGGCTCAGGCCTGGAACGACCAGCTCTCCCTGTGTCTCTGCCTCCTGATTTCATCCATGCTGACTTCACAAAGCCCACAGAGGCCCTTTTCTTCTTTCCGGTCAGGGACACTTGCTAAAATTTGTGCGTTTTTCACAGTTTTCCAGATGTATAAACTTCCCTTGAAGGAACCCCCAGAATTTTACCTACCCATGCAATGCTTATGTTGTAAAACAATGAACGTTCAGATCCTCCGGTTTCCCCCAGCGGACTTCCTAAGGCCACCGTCGGTGATTCCTGCTGGGTCATCAGACCCCAGGTCTACCCTCCAAGGCCCAGGCCAGGCGTGAAAAACCTTCCACGAAACGCTAAGCCGAAGCACCTCCACCTGTAGCAGTGCCGCATCGGGACACCGGAGAGCGGGACCAGAGTTGTGTTGTCTTGTCGAGGTCTAAGCCCGGCTTTAAACACCTCTGGCACATCTGGACAGCCTTTTCCCAAGCGTTTACACTGGTGTAAGCAGCAGCCGAGCTTGTCCGTGGGCGACCGCAGCAGAAACAGCCCCGTGAGGTGCCCCTGCCCGGGACAAGCGGAAAGCTCTGCGACGGACACCGGCGCGAGGGGTAGCATTGACCACGGCCAGCATCCCCTCGCCCGCTCCAGGCACAGGTCTGACGTCCTCCAAACCAACACAGACGGGCTCCTGCCCAGCCGCCAGCAGCCCCTCTCCTCTCCCGGCTGCTAAAAGTGACCACTCTGTACGAATTAAAACCAAACCAGAAAGTGGCTGCTGTCAAAACAAACCTAAAGGTGGATGTTACTTGAATTTATAAGCAAGGTCAACACTGATGGGCTTATTTTTTTATAAATGTAGCTCCATTCCTAAACCATGGCTTCACTTCACTGCAGGAATCTGCCTGACCTGGAAACTGCTACTTTTTTTTCTAAACACCTTCACATCTCGTAACTGTGCATCACTTACAAAGGTGCTGGATCACTAGAAAGTACCCACCGTAGTGGCCAGTGTGCTAAATATCACGGTGGCTAACCCCTCCTCGAAGATGAACCAATACTGCAAGAGTTCCTCTACTAAATGGGGAGAGGGAGGGGAAGAGCAGAAATAAACAAAATAAAATTTCTTCTAGCCAGTAGCATTCTATGCACGCTGCGTTGCCAGTACAGCCACAGGCTGCTCAAAATCACGGATGAGTGTAGCCGAGAAGTTCTTGAAGCCCAGTACCTGCCAGCATCCCGCCCAATAAGACAAAGGAGCGCGAGTTGTAAGCATCAGCTCGAGCTGGGGTGGGTAAATGAAAACAGTTAAACACTTTGAAAAGATGTCACCAGCGTCTCTCCAGCAATTTCGCTCCTGCGTGTGACCGAAAAGTTAGGAGCGGTAAGTTCCCACGCGGAACACCCCCGGAGCCTGCAGCCCCGCAGGACAAACTGTTGCCTTTCTGAAGGGTTTTACCTCTGAGAATTGACCGCCCTCTCGCCTCCCGACTTTCTGGGTGACCGCTCCGCGGGACGGGGCGCAGCCCGGGCCTCCGGGGTGGAGGGGGGGGGAGAGCGAAGGTTTGGGGCGGGGGGATGTCCGCGGTACCGCGGCGGGATGGGACGGGACGGGACGGGACGGGACGGGACGGGATGGGATGGGATGGGATGGGACGGGGCGAGGTCCGCCCCGCCCCCCCACTCCACACCGGGGGGGGGGCCCACGCCGCCGATTCCGCCCCCGCGGGCGCCCCGCGCCTCCCGCCCGCCTCCCGCCCGCGCAACGCGGGGGGGGGCGCTTGCGCACTGCTGCGCTCCGCGCACCGCCGTGCCCCACAGAGCCTCGGCGAGGCTGCGGTGGGTAAGTAGTGTATTAAAGCGCGCAAGAGCACACGCACACTCCTCCGCCGTTCCCCTCCTCAATAAACGCTGCCCTCCGCCCGGGTTGGGGCTTTCCCCAGGAAAACCTCTCCCCGGCTTTAATTAGTCCGCGAAAGGTAAGCGCCCGCGTCCGCGGGTCCCGCTCCTGCGGCGTCCGCTGGCTGCGCGCCTCTGCGCGGGGGGCGGGCGGGCGGCCGGCGGGGAGCGGGGCGGGTTTGTGGGGGGGGGAGCTGGGGGGTGGAGGGGGGGGGGGGGGAGCGCCCGCTTACCTGGGACGGGCCGTGCGCGGGCACCGCGCGTCCGTGCGCGCCTCTGCGCGCCCCTTGCGCACCCACAGCTGTCCCGCCTCGCAGTGACTCGGCGGCCGCTTGCGCGCAGGTAGCGCGGCGGGGCGAGGGGGGGGGTGGGTGGTGGGTGGTGGTGTGGGGGGGGGGGATGCTACGCGCCGGCGGGCCCGGGCGGAGCGCGGCCGGCGCTGCGCTGCGCGGGGTCTGGGCGGCAGGGCCGAGTCTCCGGGGCTTTCCCCCCCCCTCCCTCCCGAGCACAAAAGGGGAGAAGCCGGGCGCTGCCGGAGCCGACGCGCCGAGGTGCCCGGGCTAAAAGGCAGGAAGCAATTAAAACTCCTCCTTTCGGATTAACAACCAAAAATTGATCGATCTGTCAGGAATACTGTTGATTTATGAAAGGTGCTTATTTCCTTGGTATGGAGAATTTTATGTTCTCTAGGTGAAACTGAGTTCACCCAGCTCCGGAGTAGATTGATGTTTTAATAAAAATAAATAAAGGGAAAAAGCTAGCCTGGTCTTTGGGGACATCAACTCTCAAATCGCGGAGTTAGACTAACAAATCAAATGGCGTTATCTTTACATTTCATATCTTCTAATCCAACGCCTAAAAAATCGCAGGCGGCGCCGCCGCCGCCGCCCGTAAAGTTTTAATCCGGCGTTTAAAAGTTCAAATAACAAATAATCGATGCTTCGTAACCAAAATGGCAGGGGGAAGCGGGCACGTCGCTTCTGCCGGCGGCGGGGGCCGGCGGGCGCGTTGCGCGGCCGCCCGCGCAGTGTCCTGTAGATGGCACACCGTCCCCACGCTAGAGCCGCGGACGCCTTCTCTGCGGCGAGAGGGGGAATCTGGGGAGAGAAACGTCGAGCTCAGCACTTGTTGTTGACCCTAAAGCGGGGCGCGTTTCTTCACCGAGCTCTCGGAAACGCCTCGGCAATTCCAAGCCGGGGAAGCGCCCGAGCCGCCCGCCCGGCCGCGGGAATTGCGCGCCTC